>NC_141603.1:53032063-53182647 GCF_047967505.1 Dipteris shenzhenensis | reverse complement strand
CCATAATGAAGAATAACACTTGGGACATTGTGGATCGACCACCAAAGCGCAAGGTGATCGGAAGCAAGTGGGTGTACAAGATCAAGTACAAGTCCGATGGCACATTGGATAAGTACAAGGCTCGGCTCATGGCAAAAGGATTTGGAAGGTACATGGTTTTGATTATCAGGATACTTTTGCTCCCATAGCTCGACTAACCACAATTCACAGTGTTTTGGCTTTAGCTGCCCAGGGAAGTTGGCCCGTCTCAAGGAGGAGGTATATGTGGAACAACCACTAGGTTTTGAGATCCTCGGTTCAGAAGGTAAAGTCTGCAAACTGAAGAAGGCACTTTACGGGCTAAAACAGGCCCCACAAGCGTGGTACCAGCGAATTGATGCCTACTTTCTACAAAACAGGTTCGAGAGGAGCCCATCTAATGCAAATTTGTATATCTTCAGAGAAGGAGGCAGGTGTATGATCGTGGTCCTTTATGTGGATGACCTTGTCATAACAGGGAACCATGAAGAGAAGATCTCGCAAACAAAGCATTTGCTAGGAAGAGAGTTTGAAATGATAGACCTCGAACTGATGCATTTTTGTTTGGGGATTGAAGTTTGGCAGGAGCTGAAACAAATCTTCATTTCACAGCTGAAGTATGCTGGAGAGATACTGAAGGCATTTGGCATGGCTGAGTGCAAGACAATTGGTACCCCTATGGAGGTTGACGTGAAGCTCTCAAACGAGGATTCATCACCACTGGTGGACGAAGCGCAGTACAGAAGGCTTGTGGGCAGCTTGATTTACCTGTGCAACACACGGCCGAACATCAGTTTTGCGACTGGTGTACTAAGCAGGTTTTCCAATAAGCCCCAGGAGAACCATTGGAGGGCAGGGATGCGGGTGCTGAAATACATCAAAGGCACACTTGATTATGGCATCACCTATACCAAGGGCAACATCTTGACCGGATTCTTGGGCAGGAGACGTGGACAGCAAGAGATCAGTGACAAGGTACTGTTTCTCACTTGGATCTGGAGTTGTGTCATGGGTCAACAAGAAGCAACCCACAGTTGCTCTTTCTTCTACCGAGGCCGAGTACAAATCTGCATGCTTTTCTTCTTGCGAGGCAGTGTGGTTGAGGAGGATTTTAGGGGACATAGGTGTAGTGCAGAACAAGCCTACGCAGTTATCATGTGACAATCAGAGTTGCATGGCGATTGCAAAGAACCCGGTGTTCCACGCTCGCACAAAACACATTGAGATTCAATATCACTTTGTACGCAAGCTCATCATGGATGGAGAGGTCGACTTGGTGTACTATCCAACTACAGAGAATGCTGTGGACATCTTCACGAAGGCTCTTGAAAGAGACTTACTGGAGAGGCATCTTCATCGACTTGGCATTAGACCGAAAAAGTAAGTTCACTTGTGGGTGGACATTGAGGGGGGGTGTTAGATATCAATGCTCCACTCTCATGTAACTATGCAGGAACCAACTAACTCTACTTGTAAGCCCCCCATATGAGGAGAAGGCATTTGAGTAGCTCAGTTATTCGATAGGTCCTGGTTTGGACACCAAATGGGGGCCATGTGTGGCTTGATGGCTGGACGACTTCAGATAGAGTTGGCACACTGCCAACTAGGCTACATGCAAGTGCGGGAAGGCATCCCTTGACTGACCGCACTAAGGGTAGACGAAGCATTTCCTGAGGCAGCCCACTCTCGGGTTGCAGGGCCTGTTTGGAACCTTAGATGATCCCGGATGACTGTGGGCTGAACCGAGACTGTAGGATAGTTGCTCTGTTTTGCGCACCGGTTCTATCGTATGGTCGGTGGCCTATTTCGAGACCGACCCCCAGTCGATCGTTTTGGGCGGACTGGGTCGGCCACCCAATTGAGCTTAACCGACTACGACTGGTGGCTATATAAGAGCAAGCCCGTGAAGCCCATTTCATCACTGGCTACAGCAACCCTGATTCCTTAGCATCCAACCTCCGTCTTCTATTGTTTCTAGCATGCCATCGAAGCTTCTTTCATAGGAGTGCATGGTTGGGAGGCAGCGCCATCTATTGTATCAGTTCTACAGTAATCAAATTTTTTATTCTCCATACTATCTTGTTTTCTCTCTTGCGTACGAGATCCTATTATCTGTTGAGCACAGATGTATTATTTTCTTATAGAGAGTTGGCACGCTTCCTCTCCAAAAACTATAAGACCAAGGAATGTGCCCTTCCTTGGGTGGATTGCATGTTATGTTTAGCACATTGCACCTTGTATTCCACATATAGCAATTTAAATTTGGCAAATAGCACTTGGCACTTATCACACAACCATACATTCTTGTGGGGGTCGAGTCACATGCTTAAGAAACATGCCCTCCTTGGGTAGATTGTGTTGGAGTAGCATGGTGACAAGGTAGAGGCGACAAGATGAACAATGAGCTTGTATATTCATTGAGAGAGTGTCATTATATAGACACTGGGTACATCTATAGATTTCATCATATGTGAGCTCAATAGTGAGCATCTAAATCCACAATCATCTCTGCGAATCTCTCAATCACACACCATACTCCTAGATTCACTCATACCTACTAACTAGCACATCATCAATCACACCTGACTCAGGCACACCTACACACACACGTGTTCACATACTCACTCATGTGATCACACTCACGGCCATAGACCTTGTAATCCTTGGTATTGACCCCAGTACATCAATTCGTCCCATCATACCCCCCCACAAATTGATGACATCAACCCTAGCAAATAGTCCATGGAAAACTTCATGGCTTCCCCACCTCTAGTGACAACACTCATGATCCCAACCTGGCACTCACTCTAGTTGCATCAGTAGTAGACTCATTTGGCCATCTTCACCCCCAACATGATCTCACTCTAACTTTGCTCTCTTGGTTTACAATTGGGAGAATGGACAATGACTATGCATGGGAAGTCCCCATAGGTCTAACAAGGAACTCACACATAAGACTAACAATCATTTAAGGGGGAATCCTAGGGCAGAGAACCCTTATTGACCACATACAAAAAATTCTAATATTTTGGAGATGTGGGGAAGATTCCCCCCTTGATAACAATCCTTTTCCGGTGCCGTTTCCATGCTATCATTGTGTTTGGTCCACAAACGTAGAATGATATATTGAATAGGGTGCATATTCTTGACCACCATGTTGATGTAGATGAAAGATTCCAAGTTGGTGTACAAATGTAGAATGATATATTCAATAGGGTGCATATCCTTGACCACCATGTTGATGTAGATGAAAGGTTCCAAGTTGATGTCCAAATGCCATTGCTTTGGAGAGGCTCATGAATCATAATATTTGGTTTATCCTTTATCTTGGCATTGCAAAGCTTTTCATTGTGCTTTGAGAGAGCGTTCTGCATCCTTCTAGTGTCCCTCTTACCTTTGGCTTGAGTGACCATGAGGATAGATGAGAGGGTCTGACCCTTGATTTGGGCAATGTCTACTCTCTTACAAGACTGAGATAAATTTAAAAATGATGCACTCAAATCACAAGTACATAAAGCATAAAATCTCTCAAAGTGTTGTCTTCTCCTAGATGCAGCAAGAGATTGATGCAAGATCAAGAGTTAAGGGGAATTTATCCATCAACTATCAACCCAAATAAGTGAAATACTATCAGATTTACAAAAGCACTAAACTTTCAACACTTGGTCAAAGTCAATGCAATGACCTTTCAACCGGTCAAAAATAGCTTGTAGAAATAGCAGCAACAACTGGAGGGCTAAATTCGCACAACTGGAAGAGCTGCTGAAGGGGGCTTTTTATGCCAAAATAAATCTTATATGATAGAGAATATCCAACCCAAAGGATAGCTGAAAAATATGCACCAGGTCACCTATAAGAACTGCTTCAAAATCGAATGGTTTTTCTTTGATTTCTCCTCCGTCTATGAACCAAATGCACTCAGACTTGAACAATAACTAGCTCATAACGTCACCCAACTATAACTAGGAGGGATGGTCTAAATTTTACTTCTATAGGTCATATGTAGCAGAAAATTGTTGGGCAGTAATAATGTCGGCACTCACAACCCTGTATAGACCTTGTAATCCTTGGTATTGACCCTAGTACATCAATTTGTCCCATCACATGTACAATGCATTTTACAAATTGCACATTGCATTTGGCACATTAAAATTATTTTGTGAATAAGACTTTGCATTCAACAAATAGCACTTTAAGACAAGGATGCTACATCAACATTGCATTTTTAAATCATCTACGCATCTCGCAAACTTTTTTGAAGAGATCCAATGCTTCATATACAAACCTGGCTTCTCAACGACCTCCATACTATGTTTCTACATAACTCTTATCTCAATGAGGAATAGCCATATACTTCAAACATCTTCTTGGATCTTCAAGGTGTGTGACTTCCTTATCATTGCCAATTGAAAGCTACAAATGGATCCACCTTCATCAAGGGCAGTGTCAATGAGTTAACTCAATAGAAAGAAAGAAAGTGATGTGCTATACTCCCCAATAGTTCCATTAAGAGTACAACTCAATCAAGAGATCCAAGAGGATAAATCATGGGAATAAGATGTATAAGGGTGTTGCAATTCTATACTAATTCCTGAAGACAAACGGCAAGGAGGACTTTCACCCATAATCAACCAATTATGATGATTGATGTTGTATTGTTTTTTTGAAAAGAGGGAGGGAGAGGAATCATGTTGGCTGGAGGTAAAGAACAGTGTCACAAGAGTAGGGGCATCACTGATGCCTCTTGTAGTTCTACTTTGGCCAAGACTCCTGCTTGATCTTGTCCAAAGCATTGCGGGTCGCTTGCTTTGATGCCTCTGATTCTCCATGCATACACACTTGATCAATATCTACCATTCACATCCGTCCCCCATCCTCCGCCAAAAGATATAGAACAACCAATGTCCCCCACTAATGTGGCAATGAATGTGTAGGGACATGGAACCTTTAGAGTTTTTTCTTTCTAACAGCACCTATCTCACTATAGCCAACTATATCGGCCCTAAATTTGCACTCAAAAGAAATATCCTATAGGAAAATTTGCTTGCGTTGTCACTCTTGGAAGAAATAATGTTCGATCGAGTCAACACCCATCATGACTTCAAAGAGTGGTAAACCACCCTCGATGAGTTTGAAGGCCACAAGAGAAGCTATCGATTTTCCAGATGGGTGCATACCTATAGAGGTAGACAATATTACGAGACACATAATGACAAATAAAGCACAGAGCATTAAAACGAGCTTCATGATGTTGGACTACGTAATGGGAATGGTGGCAATCTAGGGATTCTTGAGAAATCAATCCCAAAAGAGCATGGAGAAACCTCATGTAAACCTTGGATGAACGTCGTGTGTCTGATACTTACATATCAGAAAGGTGACAAGATGATGGGATAGGTCATAGCCTACCTTTATGCTTTTGTGATTTTGGTGTGAATGGGTCGCTATATTGTGCATATTGGTAGCCTTGGTGACTTTTCTTGAATCAGACCATTGGGAAACCACTCAATCTAGGGACTTGATTATCATGATTGTGTCAAGCACATAATGGAAACCAATGGGACCCTATTGATTTTTGAGAAACCAATCCCAGAAGAGCATGGTAGAAGGGCGCTTCATCATTGAGGAACACATGATAGCATCAAAACTCTTGCCAACAAAAGAACTACTCCAGAGGCAATGATCAAATTTTCACAAAGAAGGTATGATGCTGCACACAAGACATGCAAGGCATGTGCAAATGCTTTGAAGGTTGACAGAGAAGAAGTTTGAAACTAGTCCTTTGGGCAATCTATCATGAATTTTATGCTCAAATGGAAAGAAAGAAGACGTTTGAGAGGAAGCAAAGAAAACATTTTTGAATTTTATGCTCGAATGAAAAGCAAAAAAGACATTGAGAGAAAGAAGAAGCTGAAAAGAAGGGTCACGGGTTGGAGCAGAAGAGGTATCGAACTTGAAAATAGATTGACACGTGGGTAAACAAGAGCTTGAATTTTGTATTGATGGCAGTATGCTCCCTACCTAAAAATCATCAAAGCTTTGTATACAACGTTATACACATGATAGGGCTAATTAATAAAGGATATACGATTCGACTATGCAAAAGCAACTGCGACATCAAATTCTCCCATTTAGGAAAACACATCAAAGAGAGAGAGAGAGAGAGAGAGAGAGAGAGAGAGAGAGAGAGAGAGAGGGGGGGGGGGGAAGAAGAAGAAGAGAGAGAGAGTAAGAAGAGAGAGGGAGAGATAGATAGATAGATAGATAGAGAGAGAGAGAGAGAGAGAGAGAGAGAGAGAAGTAGAAGTAGAATTTATTATCGTCCTCGGGGAGCCAAAAATGACCCATGGGATCAAATCTCCTCTGATGTGGGGGGGTCAAGAGTTTTCAAGTTCTTGACGGTATAAAAAAAGATGAGTGACAAAAGACCCCAACATTGCTAGAGAGGCAGTGGAGAGAACTGATGAGAGCTATGTGGTGTCTACCAATATTTGTTGGTAATCATCCCTGATATGTGCATATCTAGGGCACTATAGGCTACATGTGCCTCTGTCTCGACTATCTAATGAATCACAAAATCTGCAAACTCTAGCATGTCGTGGCAAATTTAGCCAAGCTCCTTTCTCTATGGCCAAGGTATGTGATCGTGTGCAAAATCTGGCAATATCCCTGCTATAGAGAAGAGGGATGGGAGTGCTGATGTATGGTTGAGTAGAGGCATCTGATTTCATGAATGATGACCAGCATAGAGGATTTATTTGATCTTGGTAGTATTCTAACTTGGTCTTCCTTTCCACTGTCAGTCATTGAGCCTATAGGGTGCATAATAAGGACAACTAGAATTCCTGTAGTTTGACCTTTTTAGGTGCCATAGGTAAGTATGGTTCCACTTTCCATCTGATGAACCATTTCCTTATGTCTGTCCCCCATCCTGTACATATGATCTTGCTTTTATGGTTCTATCCATGCTCTGTGTGGTAATTTGTCTATTGGCATTTGTTGCACGTCCACTAGATATTGCATCACTCTGATCAATGCATGAAACTCAATTGGCCTCTTGCCTGTTTCCAAAAGGAGCACAGAGTATGGGGTAGTAGCCTTGACTCCTAGATGTCGTCATAGGAATGCTTTCTGCATTTTTTCAATCTCTTTCCATGTAAATGGAGAGATGTTGCCTCCCCATACTTCTACTCCGTAGAGCATTGTTTGGACCACATATGCATCAAACAACATATTCTGGATCTTCCAATTTCAAGTGTCATTGTGCCTGCAATCATTTTCAAATTGATAGTATTTTCCCCAACCTGTGTCCAACCTTCTTTGTGCACATTGCCACCATCTATGGTTGGCTGGTATGTCAATGCCTAAATATTTAAAGGTGTTGAGATATTCAATGGGCTGCCCCGCAAAGCTGATAGGAAGATGTTCAGGTTGAGTGGTGCATACTGCCATCATTTTGGTTTTGGTGACATTAACTTACAGCCCACTTTCATCGCAAAAGACCTGAAGTGTCTGCAGTAGTTGATGCATGGAATTAGAGTCATAAGAAAAAAGAACCACATCATCTGCATATATGGGTCCTTCTTACGCTGTAAATTCATTTATGAGTTCTTCTAACTTGTCAATGTAGATTCTAAATAGTGTAGGTGAGAGAGGACAACCTTGTTTTACCCCCATATTACTTTGAAATGTAGTTAACAATCCATGCTCTTGTTTTAATCTGCATGATACTTTCTTGTAGATTCGAGAGATGCCTACTCTTAGTGCTAGGGGAACTTTGAGGTTTTGCATTCTTTTCCATAGGCCACCTCTCGGGACTATATCAAATGCTTTCTTAAAATCTACAAAACAACATAAAAGAGTTTTTCCTTTGAGTTTGCCTTCATCCATGAGTACTCTCAATGTGACCAGATGATCTGTAGTCCTATGCTCTTTATGGAAGCCTGCTTGTCCAATGGCCCTCATCTTGGCCTCTTCTGCCCAAGTTTTGATTTTTGCTTCAAGCACTGTGCTAAAAAGTTTAGCTAGTGTGGAGCTAACCATTATAGTCCTGTAATTGGTGACTGAATTTTTGTCTCCCCCTTTGAATAGTGGCTCCAATCAATGCTCACATGGTGCTCCAATCAATGCATGCCAAAAAAAGTGGACATAAAAATAAGTAAATAAGTGATTTTTCACTTTGAAAGGTAAACGATTACTAAGGCCTACCCATTGGGACAAGCCAAAAACAAATGGGATGCAAATAGCAAGACAAAGAGAGAGATAAAGGAAGAGAGAGAGAAAGGGGGAGAAAAACAAGGGATGCAAATAGCAAGTGCAACTTAGCCTGATCATAAAAATCTAAATCCTAATTTTGAAAACAAATCTTTTTCTCATCTCCAATTATAACCTCCAATTAGACCTTCCCCTGAGAGCAAGCCAAAAATCTTGAAATTTTGGGAGAAATGGTTTTTGAATTCGTAAATTTGAGGCCATTTTAGTTATATTTTAGTGAAAAAACTTGTAAAACCTTGTAAATTTTGAAGTTGAAGATTTTTGTATTGGTACCCAAAAAAGTTTTTGGTGAACACTAGTTTAGGGTTTGCCCAAAATGAGCCACCATGGCCATGGTTGCACAGAGGATTACTTCCACCATCGCATCGTAGGCTATTATTTCAAGGAAAAGCATAACTTGTCGAGTTTTTTTTTCCCGAGTTGCATGTCAACGTCCTAGATGATGGCTCGGAAGTCACCTGGCAAATAGCCATCAGAATCTTAACAAGTCTATTAGGCCTCCTGCCTACCCGCCATCGTGTAGGGCCCTTAATGTCTAAGAAATGTCATAGGCATTTCTAGGATGTAAAACGGATTGTGGCTACTGTTGCTCACCATTTTATGTCTTGGAAATGTCTCCCTCATGCCTTTCCTTAAGGACATATTGATTTTATTAGTGCTGCCCCATCATGGGCGATAGGAGCAAGCTAAAGCAATGACAAGGATGCCCTTGGAAAAAATGCAAAACCATCTCCTCAGTTGTAGCAGACACATGCAAGAGCCTCATATTTGTAGCATAAACTCACGAATGAGTCACTATGGAAAGATAGCTACTACAATCCACCTTGAATGAGAGACAACTAGATCTGGGCAAGCAGCTATATCGAGAAAGAAGAGAGCATTGCGTAAAGAAAGTAATGAAATTCTTTTACATGCATAATGTACATGAAGAATTTTTAACATATAAGTTTACAAGAAACCTTGAAAAAGGTATATAGAACTTGTTGCCATGTAAATGTCCTTCATTATTCAATTCATCTTGGCTCTTTGCAATCAGCATATAGCAATTTGGATTTCATATATAGCACATTGCATTTAGTAATTAGTAGTTTACATGCACATTATGCAACTTTTCATATTTTAGAACCACACATTGAATTATTAAAATAATCAACACATAACCACACATTCATGTGAGGGGAGAGTTGGCACGCTTCCTCTCCCAAAATTATAAGACCAAGGAATGTGCCCTTCCTTGGGTGGATTGCATATTTCATTTAGCACATTGCACCTTTTATTCCACATATAGCAATTTAAATTTGGCAAATGCACTTGGCACTTATTGCACAACCATACATTTTTGTGGGGGGCGAGTTGGGATGCTTAAGAAACATGCACGTCCTTGGGTAGATTGTGTTGGAGTAGCATGGTGACAAGGTAGAGGCAACAAGATGAACAATGGAGCTTGTTTATTCATTAAGAGAGTGTCATTATATAGACACTGGGTACATCCATAGATTACATCATACGTGAGCTCAATAGTGTTCATGTAATTATTCATGAAACATAATCATTTGAGGTTTAGTATTCATGTAATTATTCAAGGTTAATGGTTCATGTAATTATCACTATGATTGACATGAGGTCCTCATCATTGAATATAATCCAATAAATGAATGGTAGTCACAAAATACTTCCCTATAGTCACATAGCAACTCACATAGCAGCAAGGTTGTAGGAAATGTCTCAGCTTTGAACATTTCTAAAATGCCACTTAATTCAGTAGGAATTGTGGGGGTAGGCTAAGTAAACAAAACTTACAAGCTACTATTAATTCTACACCAATTGCAGGTTGTTATTATGCACACACAAGCTAGATAGCATGTTCCATTAAGTAAACTTTTAATCAATGCTACAACATGTAGATGACAAGTAATTTACACAAGCTAGATGACAGTTTTCATTGATTTTAGCATGTAAATAAATTATGCACCATCGTCCTCTTTCCCCTCATGCAAATTACATGGAAATTGCACCATCTTCCTCTTGCCCCTCATGAACATCCCATTTCTGAGAAGGGCCAACCTTGTATGATGGATCACTTCTAGAAAGAAGCCTAGGACATGTGGAAACATTTCAAAAATGCCATGTGAAAATGTTGGAAACACCATTTCCAAAAACAAAAATGAGGTTTCCTGCAACTTAGCATAGCAATCAAACCGTTATTCATCATTTTGATTTTGATTCCACTGTTCACGACTTATGGGCTAAGTTTGAAGAATTGTTCGGCAACAAAATCATCAATTCGAAAGTATTCCTCAGATAGGAATTCTTCAAGCTACAAATGAAGCATGAAGACTCTCTTCTTGTTCACTTGAATCATATGGAATCCCTTGTCACTCAGCTTGCTAGTCTGAAGGCTCCTATAGGGGAAGATGATAAAGTTGTTGTGCTCCTCTTGAGCATTGAGGAAAATTCTAAGTACCGGGAGATCATACCAGCATTGCGTGTGACATAAATGGGTTATCATGATATGGTTGCTATGCTTATTGATCATGATAGATAGTATGCAGACACTACAGACTCCACTGTATTGTACGCCAAGGGTAGAGACAAAGGCAAATTAAAGCCTGTCAAATGCAATCACTGTGGGAAGCTTGGTCACACCGAGGATCACTGCTTCCAGAAGCTTGCCAAGCAACAACACAAGGATCATGTCAACTTAGTTGGGGCTACAACAAGTGAAGACGAAGAAGAAGATGATGCTTCGACACCACTCATGCTCTTATAGCAGACATCAGAGATCTGTCTCTCTATTCAGAGGTCTATGTACCTGATGATTGGGACTTTTGTTTCTGATCTAATATTCCTACAACTTGATGTATTTTGGGGTCCTCTGCCCTAGGTAGTCCCCCTAAAATGATATGTATTGAGCGTTTGGTTTTCATTGAGTCTAAAGGTCCTCTACCTTGGATAGTCCTCCTAAAAAGATGTATTGGTTTTCCTATTTTGGTGTGTGGCTTCCTAACATGTCCTGCTATGAAGCCAAGGGGGGATCTACTATGGGAGCCATACGTATTGGCTCTGATAGGTCTCATTATCAGGCCTGGCCAAGTTCTAGGATGTTGGTGTATTCCTAGACCTATGAGCTGGTCATGTAGCCATGCTATAACATGAGCCTCTGAGCACGTTGAGTCTCAAGCCATGAGAGTGCTTGGATCAACCTTTGAACATGCTCAGATTTTAGCCTTTGAGTTACATAGGGTGCACAGTTTGATGACTGTCATTGTCATGTTCTATTCTTGGTTCCATTCCAGTAGTCTCTCACCTTGCCTTCATGGGGGGGTGTTGGAATATGAAGCCAAAGTGAGTCTAAAATGAGTGTTCTAGGTGGTCTAGCTATAGTTTTATAGTCTAGTGAGTCCTAGACATGCCACATGTCATATTGGGAGATATCCCATAGACATTGTGACTTTCTAGAGTCTAGTGGCACACTATATAGTGTTGTACTTGTTTATTGTCTATCTAATCAGCCAACATCAATCTCTTTTTAGTATCATGTGAGTACTTGTCCATTGCTTTCATTTTCTTTCCATTTCATTTCCATTATGCTTGTTATCTTTCCTTTCCATTCCTAGTGTTAGCTTGCTTCTCTCCCTACCACTATGATCTTTCACTTAATTGTCACAATGCACTTCCAAGAAGTCACAAAGCATTCCAAAAGTCTCATAGCAATCACAAAGCACTACCAAGAAGTGTGATCAAAGTCACCAAGTACTCACATAGCAGTGTCAAAGCACTTACCAAGCACTATTATTAGACTATTTGGTACAACCATATAAGCCACAAAGCACTCACATAACTATCACAAAGCACTTCTAGGTAGTCACAAAGAACTTCCAAAAGTTCTCATAATAGTCACAAAGAACTACCAAGCAATGTTTTAACAATCACAAAGCACCGACCAAGCCCTCACATTATAGCAGTCTCCAAGCACTCATATAGTAGTATTGGGCCAAAGGAAGGTTGACAAGAGTAATTCCACTGACATAGCTCTCATTGTTATGACATTGCATGCCCACAAACAATATATATACTAGCAAAGAGACCAACCAACATCCTTGTCCAACATATTGCAACAAAGAAACATTGATGAAAATGAAAGCAAGGTAGGGAAACAAATTTATTAAAACAAAGATAATAAGACACCTAGCATACTATCATAGACTTCCCCGTACACTTCAAGTGAAGGCAAGGGCAAGTTCCTCTCTCCCTCAATGGCTTCCATTGAAAACTTGATTGACCTTACAAGATGGGAGTATAATAAGAACTCAGGTCGATCATCAAGCAACTTATAGTGAGATCTCAACAAGATGGTGACCTTGATGTGGCCATAGAATAAACCCTTCACAATATAGGATCCTTTTGCTTTTATATTGCCCCAACCATCTTGCATAGCATTTTGCTCCACTCTTTAGCTTTGGTATACTTCAAATTGTAGAATTTTGCACCTTATTCATTGTCTACCTCTGCAATTACACTGCAAAATTATCCCTCATGCAAAGAGCATCACTAATCACATCATGATGCCCTGCATACATAGGCTCATCAATGAGCTCCTTTGGACACATGCTTTTTTTGGCTATAGTTTCTCCAAGGCTCTTAGATACAAGTGTTGCAGTAGCATGACAACGTTTTCATTGCTATTTCCCTTCTAGCCCCTTGTGTAGCTCCTCTTACACAGTGCATAGATTGTGTCTTGGGCATAGGTTGATAGTCCCACTGGATAGATCTATCAACGTCTCCTTGCTTAACCTCCCAAAACACTAGTGCTACATTCCTTTCCTTAGATGCATAGCTTGTGGTAGCGCCATGAGACAAGTTGGTCTTCAACAAAACCCATGACATCAGTTGCACATTTTAAGGTGGCTCCATTTTGCTTTAGTTGTTCATGTGTCAATGCTCTCTTCACCATAGCCCCAACTTCATCATGCTCTCCCTTTCCATGTCCAAATCCAAAGAAATTCCAATACACCTTGCAAATGTAGATTTCCAAATAAAAAATAAAGGATGTGTGCTTCCCACCTCTAGGCTCATAACAACCTTGTAACTGTCTTTTGCCAAAAAAACAACAACGTTGTAATTGCCTCATCTCCCTCGCCCACTACTCTCTCTCTCTCTCTCTCTCTCTCTCTCTCTCTCTCCCTCGATTGTTTCTATCTCTCCTAGTCCATGTCTCCTCACTACAAGCTCTCTCTCCTATGTGCTACCATGCAAGGCCACTCTTGTCTCTCCTAGATGACCTCTTCCTCCGCTACAAGCTCTCTCGTATCGTTCTTTTTCATGGCTTTGCCCTATGTAGATCTAGCAAGATCTAGGCAAATTTTACTTTAGTAGTGTTTTGATTTAATGGTTTAAAAATGCCCTTTTGACTCAGGTGCAATTCTTTGTTGCATGAGGAAAAGAGAGGGGGAATTGGATGGTGTTTAGAGGGGTTGGTGGAAGCAGGTAGCTCTTGTGTGGTGGCTAGCATGGTAGTTGCAACTCGTGATGCCGATTGCTAGATAGGAGTGGTCAATGTTGAGTGGGAGAGGAAGCACGGTCAAGTTATGTATGAGAGAGAGAGAGAGAGAGAGAGAGAGAGAGAGAGAGAGAGAGAGAGAGGGGGGGGGGAGAGAGAGAGAGAGAGAGAGAGAGAGAGAGAGAGAGAGAGAGAGAGAGAGAGAGAGAAAGAGGGAGGGAGGGCGGGGAGAGAGAGAGAGAGAGAGAGAGAGAGAGAGAGAGAGAGAGAGAGAGATTCTTACAACTTCTACCTATTTTGTAGGCTTTGTTGCATGGATTACTTGTGCATTAGGACTAGCTTATAAAATAGTATTGTATAAATGTGTTCACTTTCTTGCTTTTGCTTGCTTCATCATATAGTTGTTTAAAAAGAGATTATGATTGCATACTAAATTTCTTTTCAGCCCACGACTTGAATTGTTTAAGCTAAGACCTCATCTCTAAGCACCAACCATTGCTATTTTTAATTTATTTGAAATTCATAGATTCATGCAGTAAAACATTGATGATATCTATTGATTGAGAGAAGGATTATTAAATTTACATGTTTGCATCCTTAAAAAATTTCATTTATGGGTTGTGATAGAAATCAATGTTGTTGATGTTAAAGGAAAATAACCAATTTCCCGTAAAAGAATCTCCATAGTTTTATAAGCATCTCTCTTAATATGTTCTCCTCTTTGCAATTGGGAAAGGCTAATAGACCATTAGTGAAGAGGAATCTAAGTGATTTTCATTTCATTGATAGGAAAACCAAAGATTTTAACTTGAAAGGAAGGATGGGCTTTGTCTCCAAGTAGTTCCTTTGACTACTGTAGAGACAATTGAAAATAAAGGAAATGAAGAAGAACATTAGTGATATGAAGCCATTGTTGATCTAGGAGATTGACCTTTCTATCAAAAATGCCATTTTTGAATGAAAGGTTTTGAGCAAGTATGGGACATCTATGATTCAAAGCATTTGATATCCTAGATCTTACATTTTAGATACATAAGGGATTGGATGTATCCCTTATATATAGATAAATTATATCATGTGGATTCATTAAAGGTTCAGAAACGTTGGAGATTGCACTAGAATTTCCAACTTCTCATTGTGTAGTAGAAATCTTTGTAATGATTGAGGAATCTCGGACTTTAGGTTACCATTTGATCCTTTAACAAGTTGGATTGAACAAGTGGAATCATTTTGAGCTAGTATGTTCTTCTTTGTGAAAATACTATATCGAGTAGAAGGAGTTCTATAAAAACTTGATAAACAAAGGAGAAGGGGACAAGCTATCATTAGCAACTCTAGCTATCACTTTCATCTGCTCAGGCACTTTTTTTCAATAGAAATAAGAGCTCACCATCAGCGATTGATATTCACCAATGATCAAGAACAAGCATAATTAACCTATTAGTATTTCAAATCCTTGGTTGCTTGTACTCATTTCAAAGCATTAATGACGCCCAAATAGATTGTCCAAAGTTACTATATTCTAACTCACAAAACCATTTACACATAATAGTTTAGCAAGATGACAATCAGCTAGATAGAAAATCTGTGTAGATAAATAGGGAACCATGAAGAGAGGATCTCGTAGACAAAGCATTTGCTAGGAAGAGAGTTGAAATGATAGACCTCGGACTGATGCATTTCTGTTTGGGATTAAAGTTTGGCAAGAGCCAAAACAGATCATCTCACAACTAAAGTATGTCAGAGAGATACTGAAGGCATTTGGCATGGCTAAGTGCAAGACAGTTGGCATCCCTATGGAGGTTGACGTGAAGCTCTCAAATGAGGATTCATCACCACTGGTGGACGAAGCAAAGTACAGAAGTCTTGTGGGCAGTTTGATTTACTTGTGCAACATGCAGCCGGCCATGCAGCCGGACATCAGCTTTGCGACTGGTGTACTAAGCAGGTTTTCCAATAAGCCTTGGAGAACCATTGGAGGGTAGGGATGTGGGTGCTGAAATACATCAAAGGCACACTTGATTATGGCATCACCTATACCAAGGGCAACATCTTGACCAGATTCTATGACTCGAACTGGGCAGGAGACGTGGACAGCAGGAGATCAGTGATAGGTTACTGTTTCTCACTTGGATCTAGAGCTATGTCATGGGTCAGCAAGAAGCAACCTATAATTGCTTTTGCTTCTACCGAGGTTGAGTACAAATCAGCATGTTTTGCTTCTTTATGAGGTAGTACGGTTGAGGAGGATTTTAGGGGACATGGGTGCAGTGCAGAACAAGCCTACACAGTTATCATGTGACAATCAGAGTTGCATGGCGATTGCAAAGAACCCTGTGTTCCATGCCCGCACAAAACACATTGAGATTCAATATCACTTTGTATGCGAGCTCATCATGGATGGAGAGGTCAACATGGTGTACTGTTCGACTACAGAGAATGTTGTGGACATCTTCACGAAGGCTCTTGGAAGAGACTTGCTAGAGAGGCATCTTCATCGACTTGGCATTAGGCCGAACAAGTAAGTTCACTTGCAGGTGGACATTGAGGGGGGGTGTTAGATATCAATGCTCCACTCTCATGTAGCTATGCGGGAACCAGTTAACTCTACTTGTGAGCCCCCCATATGAGGAGAAGACATTTGAGTAGCTCGGTTATCCGATAAGTCCTGATTTGGACACCAGATGGGGGCCATGTGTGGCCTGATGGCTGGATGGCTTCAGATAGAGTTGGCACACTGCCAACTAGGCTACATGCAAGTGCGGGAAGGCATCCCATGACTGACCGCACTGAGGGTAGACGGAGCATTTCTCTCTTGCATAAAAGATCCTGTTATCTGTTGAGCACAGATGTTATATTGTTTTCTTATAGCCTTGTAATTGGACAAGCAAACCGTATTAGTGATTAGTTTAGTGCTAATTACCTTTAAATTTTAGTTTAGTCTTCTACCCTAACCCTAAAGTTTTAAATGCATGTTTTTCTTTACTTTTACCTAGTCAGCATTTGGCTCACCTCCTTGCTTGCTCTTGCCTCTAGCTGCCTATTCTCTCATAGCCTCTTCTTCATACCTCTCCTCATCTTCTCTAGAGCTCTATCACTAGTAGAATCGCCTCTTGTGAAATCCTTTTGCCATGAGCTGAGCCTTGTACATATCCAATGTGCTGTCAGACTTGTACTTGGTCTTGTACACCCACTTGGTGCCGATGACCTTGCGTTTTGGTGGTCGGTCCACAAGGTCCCAAGTGTTGTTCTTCATTATGGAGCCATACTCCGACTGCATACCCTCCATCCACCTATCATCACCCTGTGCCTCTTCAAGACACTTGGGTTCTTCAGCATGGATCCTCTCTGTCATCAAAGCATAGTTGACCAAGTGTTCCTGTGCCCTTCTTTACTCCTCTAATCTCTTGGACCGGCGGTGTTCGGATGGTTCCTCCTCAATGGCTGGAGGTTCTCTACCATCCAAAAGCCGTTGTGGTTCTACAAGCTCTTCTTCCTCTTCTTTATCTTGAATCCTCCCAAGCACCATTGGGGGAGTGCGATCTGCTGTTGGTGGTTGTATTGGATGGATATCCTGGTTCTGGTTGTCTGGGAAGGAAGCATCCTCCTCCAATTGATGTAGCTGTTTTGAGAAGACCACATCGCGACTTACTATTACCTTCTTAGTAATAGGGTTATAGAGATGGTAACCCTTTGCCTCTTCACTGTAGCCCAAGAAAATACACTTTCGGCTCTTCAATTCCCATTTGGTCTTGTTAGCATCAGGGACATGCACAAAACAATCACATCCAAAAACTATGAAATGTGCAGCTGAAGGTTTCTTACCAGAAAAGGCATGCAGTGAAGTCATCCCGTTCACAGATTTTGTGTAGCTACGATTCAGAATGTAAACTACCGTGTTACATGCTTCAGCCCAGAAAGTCTTTAGTAAATCTTTCCCTTTCATCATACTCCTGCCCATTTCGCAGATGATGCGCATCTTGCGCTCTGCTACTCCATTTTGTTGTGATGTATGTGGTGGGGGTTTCTGCCTCTTGATCCCATGACTTTTGTCGTAACTTTCAAATTCACTTGATGTGAACTTTCCACCCCTGTCTGATCTCAACTTCTTCACCTTCCTCCTCGTTTCTTTCTCGACCATATTCTTTGAACTTACTAAAAGCCTCATCTTTAGTCTTCAGGAAGTATTTCCATATCCTTCTATTGTAGTTGTCGATCAGCATCATGAAGTAGTAGGAACCACCCAAAGCTTCCATCTCCATCTTTCTGCAGAGGTCCATGTGAACGATCTTTAGAGGAGCCTTTGCCCTGTTGGTCTCTTTTGGAAAGGGCTGCCAATGCTACTTGCCCATCATGCAAGCTTCACATACATCGGGCAGATTTATAATTTCTAGTAGGTTTGCAATCATTCCACTTTTATGCATCTCCTTTAAAGAACTAAGGTTTAGATGACCAAACCTCTCATGCCACAGCTTAGTGTTGCTCACATCGGCTCGAGCACTGAAAGATGAGAGTTCGTAAATGTTGTTGCACCATGTAACTTTAACCTTTACCAATGACCTTCCCTTGAAGATCCAAAATTTGTGCACCATTCTTATCTAATGAACTTTGAGGTCCCGACCCGTGATGACAGAAACGGACAAGTTCCTCTTGATATCTGGCACATAAAGAACATCGGACAACTGTTTTACAACTCCATCTGACTTGAGAGCAATCGTACCTTTTCCTTTTGTTGGACATTTTGCATCATTGCTGACTGCTACTAGGATGTCATTCCCTACCGGATGTAGAGGTATACTAATCCTTCCGACTGGTCATGTGGCGCGATGCACCACTATCAATAATCCAAGGTTCATCTGTAGGTACATGAACTGCCTCCATGCAAATCTCCTCAATTGCTATGAACAGCTCTACTGGTACTGCCTGCGCACTATTGCTGGACTCTTTCTTTACTCCATTCTTCTCATCTGCAATCTTCTTCCGGCACTCATTCTGCTTGTGCCTTGCCTTGTTGCAATAGAAGTGCTTGATCTTCTTCTTTCTCTTTTTATCATCAGAAGAAGATGGGTTACCAGAGTCCTTCCCTTACCTTTCTTTGATCCAGCCAAGAAAGCCGAATCTTCTCTAGTCCTTGTCTTTTGACGCATCTCCTCCTCCAGAAGCATCGTGCTGAAGTCCTCAAAGTTGAGGGGCAGATTTTTGTTTTGCGTATTCAGTGCCATAACAAGACCATCATACTTTGGTGGGAGAATCCATATGCACCTTTGTGCTAGATTCTCACTATTGATGGTGATGCCAATCGCAGTCATCTAATCACGCAGATTCTTCACCTGGTGATAAACTTCTATGCTGCTTTAGACTCAGACTCAGACAATTTCTCATTCGTGAGTTGAGTCTCTAGATTCTGAATTCGCATTTGATTCGTGGTCTTGTACTGATTTTTCAAGACCGTCCATGCCTCCTCCGCTATGATGACATGTTGAATTAATGCCATGACAGAATCACTTACATTGTAGACAATAGAACACAGCGCATCTGCATTTCTTCTTGTCCACGCGAGAATCTCATCTGCAGTTGGTACTATCTATTGTCCTAGTCTCACAACCGGCTTCACGTCCACCCCAGTAGTAGTATCCCAAAGCTTGTATGTGCTTAGGATGGTCTTTATCTTGAACTTCCAGAGTGGATAGTTAGTGCCATCCAACTTTTTGCTTTCGCTGAACGGTGGGATTCGCAGTCTTACAGGCTGGGCCATCTCTCACAATCTGCTCGCAAACAGAAACACACTACCAAATCTTCTTACTAGAGCCCAAGCTCTGATACCATGTAAGAAAAGAACACAACGTTTGTGATCAACAGATAACAGGATCTTGTATGCAAGAGAGAAAAGCAGATAGTATGGAGAATCAAAAATTTGATTACTGTAAAACTGATACAATAGATGGTGCTGCCTCCTAGCATGCGCTCCTATGAGAGAAGCTTCGATGGCATGTTGGAAACAATAGAGGACGGAGGCTGGATGCTAAGGAATCAGGGTTGCTGTAGCCAATGATGATAATGGGCTTCACGGGCTTGCTCTTATATAGCCACCACTCGTAGTCAGTTAGACCCAATTGGGTGACCGACCCAGTCCACCAAGAATGGCCAACTAGGGGTCGACTCGAACTAGGTCACCGACCACACGATAGAACCGTGGCACAAAATAGAGCCATCCGAGATCATCTAGGGCTCTAAACCGGCCTCGCAACTCAAGAGTGGGGGCTACCCCGAGAAATGCTCCGTCTACCCTCAGTGCGGTCAGTCATGGGATGCCTTCCCGCACTTGCATGTAGCCTAGTTGGCAGTGTGCCAACTCTATCTGAAGCCGTCCAGCCATTAGGCCACACATGGCCCCCATCTGGTGTCCAAACCAGGACTACCGCATGACCGAGCTACTCAAATGCCTTCTCCTCATATGGGGGGCTTACAAGTAGAGTTAGCTAGTTCTTGCATAGCTACACGAGAGTGGAGCATTGATATCTAACAAAGGCAAATGAAAGTTCGACTCAAATTAGCCACAAATTTCCCTATACCCTTAGCAATGTCAACTAAGGTTATGCGCAAGATGATAGCCTCCAAAGGAAAAACTAAGGGGAAGGTGAGCAAAGCAATGAAAATGAATGAAAATGAGGAAGAAGATACTAATAGGGTGCTAGTCTCAAACAAGGGAGTGAAAACACAACTAGCATTGACCTTTATAGTGTAACCATGATTGTTACAAAACTCTTTCTTATCCTAGGTCTCCTCTTATAGGAGACAATGGAAACAATTCCTCAAACATAACTAAGACTGACCTTTGTCTTGTAATCATGATTGTTGGCAAACCCATTCTGGATGTGGGGGAAGCATCCCAACATAGTATGGCAATCCAAGATGACTCATTTTTTGACCAATTACAGCCAATCAATTATGGACCACCTTCACCTCGGTGATGTTCTACCTTGGCAATCAATCTTCCTATTGTAAAGATCCATCTTAAGGTTGAGAATCCACGCTTTATTTTTCACCTCGAAAATCTCCTTAAGCAACTTCGAGGCTTCTTCTGACATCTCAACCAATTGGATATGAGTGTCTATAGTAGTTTCAATGATGATGACCAATGCCTATATCAAGTTTTAGGATCTAATAGCTCAAAGAGAGAGGGAACACTCAAAGGAGAATATGCATGAAGAAACAATGCTAAAGGGTGGAAGAGGAAAGCTCAAACGTGATATATACAAGAGAGCCAATCTAGCTAACTCCTAAGTTTTGATTCCATTCCACACCACACACTTCAACCATTTGTGTCCTTATATAAGAATTTGGATTGGGCTCCTTATCCCCTAATCTACTCACCCACACATTCTTGGCTCATCCTCACATGCTTAGCCAAACCCAACACCCACTCATGTCTTGCTTCCATTACATCAGAGATTCCAACATCCCCTCTCAATGATAGCATGATGGGCATTGCACACTCATCTTTGATACAAACGAGACTACATTTTTGGAGAGCATGTATTTAATGTTACAAACTTGCATTATTCTCTTCCTATTCAAGAAGTCCATGCACATTCTATTGTGAAGTTCCTAAATATATATAAGAGTTCAAAATACATAAGAGCTTCCAATATCCCCTCTTGCTTCATGCATAGTTCTCTTACAATTAGAGGATTCCAACACATTCTTCTTCCTTTGGATTGTCTTTCTTCCAAGAATACATGAACATTAAGAGCTTTTGACCAATATTTGGCATGTTTGTAAATGCATGGAATGGAAATATCTTGAGCCATTGGTGCCTAAAAAAGAAAGAAAATATTGCCAATAAATGGCATAAACATAGCTCTCAGAAAGTAGACCCTTTAAAGAGGGCTAAACAAGTGAAAAAAAAGATAGAGTCAATTCAATAGTTGACTAGACCAAGAACCCTTAAAAAGTTTGAGTTATTTTTTTACTAGAGTGCCCTAAGACTTAGAGCCAATGCACACGGGGGGAAAATGTGAGGCTGGGGGTGCACTAGCTTTGCATTGACTATGAATTCGAGCAACCTTGGAATGGCTAGCTTTTGTTCACATGCATTTTAATAGTGTGCATGGTACCGGGAAAATATCAATGGCCTATTGCTATCACCATACACTTTTGGTTCATTTTGGCTCCTCTGCACGGGTAAATGGTGAAAGATGACCAGCAAAAACCGGTCCAAATGCAATGGGGCACAATAGTGTTCAAAGTTGCAACTTTGAAAATGGGAGGTGTCAAACAGAGCACTAATGGTGCATAAATGTGCTCTGTGGATTAACTCATGTGAATAAATTTGTAGCATCTCTGCGGCTATAGTTGTAGGTATGTGGCTGCATGTGCACTAATCCTTAGGCAAAGATATGTGGTTGCATGTGCACTAATCCTTAGGGTTTGCATGCATTATCATCTTGTCATCTTCTACCTTTAAGGTCTACCTTGCATAGGCCGGTTGTCACTCGCGTCCAGCTCCCTTGCTCACTTCATTTCTGCTTGGTTGCCAAAGCTACTTCTCGACCAAGCTTCTCGACCAAGCTGTACAAATTTGCATACCCTGTTGAGTAGGGCATTGTTTGGACTTCTCCTAGCTCCATGGGTGTTCAAATGCGATTTCTACTTAGTCTTCTTCTACCTCCTTTTGTTTGTCACATGGCTGTCTGGGCTATTTCTTTGCAATGTAGATTTCCATTTGGGCTTCCTATCTTTGTCTTTTGCTACTCTATTGTTGCTTTCCTTGTAAGTTCACCGTGCAACTCGCAAGTTCATCGTGCAACTCTCTAGCTCATTCCAAGCTCTATACGGCCATTCCCATGTAGCTTTCTTTAAGAACTTATGGTATATGTTGTTTGATTCATCATTCTAGCTTATCTACATGTCGTTCTTATCATTTCAGTAGTTGGTGGCTCTTTGCTGAGGTTCTTCTTTGCACAAGTCTTCTACATGCCTACTCTACAGCTCCTGTGGCTTCTACACCAGAAACTTCTCACAAGCTCTTTCCATTCTTCTTTTAGAGATCTTTCCTTGTTCTCTTTGGAGTACTTTCAAAACTCAAAATACCCAAAGCAACAAGGGAAAAGATTAAGGGCTAGAGGACTTGGAGTAAATATCATGGGCCCAAACTATGGGTTAGACATCTCCCCAACTTTAAATAGGTCTACATATGCCCTTTTTTTAAAACTAAACCCATTGCACATACTAGAACATGTGTTGGTCACCAACATTGGTTTTTCATAACTATGTTGGGCATCGATAGTCAAAATAAGAAGAAACTAGATAGGACTCTCATACATGATGACATAAAGATTTATTGCATTTGGAGTATCATAGCGTATTGTTTTAGGGTAGATAACAATTTTTTTCCCCCACCACAAGCTGAAAGATTTTTGATAGGGTAAGGTCAAGTAAATGGCCCTATATCTCGTAATGGACTGAGAGTTAGTTCCCCTATGAGTCACATTGTACCCAAGCACTGTACGAAATCTTGTAATATAAATAGATCTATACATGCCTTTTTGTCTTTAAAAACCTTGTTGCTCATGCTAGAACACATGTGGGTCACCAATGTTGGTTCTCATAACCATGCTAGGCACCGATGGTTGAAACAAGATGAAACTTGATAGGACTCTAATACATGATGGCATAAAAATTTTGGCTAGTGTTATCTCATTTTGAGTAGCATAGCATATTGTTTGGGGTAGATAATAAATTTTTTACCGTACCATGAGCGCAATCATTTTTTATAAGGTAAGGTCTATATCTTCTAATGGACCCAGAGTTGGTATGCCTATGAGTCACATTGTACCCAAGAAACATACCAAATCTTGTCCCATAAATAGGTCTATATATGACTTTTTGTTTTAAATTTCCTCTTTGCACATGCTAGAACTTGTGTGGGTCAACAATGTTGGTTTTTCATAACCATAGTGGGCAGAGTTCATTGGGCATAGATGCTCAAAAACAAGACAACACTTAGTAGGAATCTTATACATGATGGAATACAGATTTTGACTACGTATTATTTCATGTCAAGTAGCATAGTGTATTGCTTTAGGATAGAACCTATACTCATCTATGAGATGTGAAAAATGAAAAGTCAAATGCACATGCGATAGGAGGATGCCTATGTGCATATTTTTATACTCATGTATGAAACATGATGATAAAGAGAAAAATATGTGTGTCCAACCATGCAGTCGATGGCCAATGGATATGATACTCTCAACAGGACTTAAAGTGAATATTTTAAACTTGTGCAAATTATTGTATCCATCGAAAAAATGCACATGTGATAGGAGCACGTCGATGCATATTTTTTATACTCACGTATGAGACATGGTGAAAATTGAGAATATATGTATGCCCAACCATGCAAACGGTGTCTAATGAACATGATATTTTGTTGCATGGGCCTTAAAGTAAATATTTTTAATTCATGTGCAAAGTATTGTACCCATAGGACAAATGCACATGCGATAGAAGCACGGCGATGCATATTTTTTA
The DNA here is from genome assembly GCF_047967505.1 of Dipteris shenzhenensis. Lineage (NCBI taxonomy): Eukaryota > Viridiplantae > Streptophyta > Polypodiopsida > Gleicheniales > Dipteridaceae > Dipteris > Dipteris shenzhenensis. The sequence goes on along the minus strand of NC_141603.1, from coordinate 53,158,319 downwards.
AATTTCATATATGGGATGTGGTGAAAAATGCAAAAATATGTGTGACCAACCATGCAAATGATGTTGATGGACATGATACTTTGCACGGGCTTGAGTGAATAGGTCTAACGCATGTGTAAAGTATTATACCCATTGGATATCTGCACATGTGATACGAGCACACCAATGCATATTTTTTTGTGCTAATGTGGGAGACGTGATGAAAAACGAGAAAATATGTGTGCCCAATCATGCAAATGATGTCCAATGAACTTAATACTTTGTACGAGCCTTAAATCTAATAGATTTAAGTGTATAAAGTATCATACCCATTGGAGAAATGTGCATGCGATAGGAGCAAGCCAATGCATTTTTTTAAATACTCATGTATGGGATCCCGTGAAAACATTGGTTTGTCATAACCATGTTGGGTGTCGATGGTCAAAATAAGACAAAACTTGGTAGGTCTCTAATACATGATGGCATAAAGATTTTGTCTAGATGTTATCTAATTGGAGTATGTAGCATATTGCTTTAGGGTCACTGAAATTTCTTGATAGGATAAGGTCAAATCCATGGCTCTATATTTTGTAATGGATGCCTCTTAGTGACATTGTATACAAGAACCATACCAAGTCTTGTCTCGTAAATAGGTCTATACAATGTCTTTTTATTTTCAAAAATTCCATCGCACACACTACAAAGCATATGGATCACCAACGTTGGTTTTTTCATAACAATGTTGGGCATGTATGGTCCAAACAAGATAAAACTTGGAAGGACTCCAAATCATGATGACATAACTCTTTTTTCCTAGGTTTTAATGCATTTGTACTAGTGTAGCATATTTTTTAAGGGTAGATAACTCCTTTTTTGCCACACCGTGAGCTGAAATATATTTGATAGGGTAAGGTCAAATCCATGGCTCTATATCTTAGAATGAATTGAGACTTGGTATGCCTATGAATAGCATTCTACCCAAGAATCATACCAAATCTTGTCCCATAAATAGGTCTATACATGCCTTTTTATTTTAAGAATATCTGTCGAACACGTCTGAACATCATGCCATAGGAATGCATCGACACATGGTTAAAAATGCAAAAATATGCATATCAAACCATGCAAATAGTGTCAGATGAAAATGATACTTTGCATGGGACTTAAATTAAATAATTTTTAGATGTGAAAATAAGTGTACCCATCAGACAAATGCACATGTGGTAGGAGCACGCTAATGTGTGTTTTTTGATACTCATCTATGACATGTGTAAATAGGGAAAATATGCATGTCCAACCATGCAAACCATGTCTGATGAGTGTGAAACTTTCCATGGGATTTATATGAAAAAATTCAAAGGTGTGTGCAAAGTATCACACTGATCGGACAAATGCACATGCCATAGGAGCACGTCGAACTTATTTTTCTTTACTCATCTATGGCACATGGTGTAAAAAGAGAAAAATATGCGTGTCCAACCATGCAAACGGTGTCTGATGAGTGTGAGACTTTGCATACATCTTAAAATAAACACTTTTTAGGCATGTACAAAGTATCGCACATATTAAACAATTGCACATGCCATAGGGGTCACTTCTCACTCGTATTTTTTTTAATACCAATGTGTGACACATGGTGAAAAAGGAAAAAATATGCATGTCCATCCATACAAATGGTGTCTGATGAGTGTGATACTTTGTACAAGCCTTAAATTAAATAATTTTAAGGAATATGGAAAGTATTGTACCTATCAGACAAATGGACTTGCCATAGGAATACGTTGACACGTATTTTTGTTTATAGTAATGTATGAGAAGTGGTGAAAAATGGAAAATTTTGCATGTCCAACCATACAAATGGTGTGTGATGATCATGATACTTTGCACATGCATTAAATTATATAATTTAAATATTTTCTCAAAATATCATACACATCGGACAAATGCACATGTGGGAGCATGCTGATGCATATTTTTGATGCTCATCTATGGCAGATGGTGTACAAAGGAGAAAATATGCATGTCTAACCATGCAAATGGTGTCTAATGAGTGTGACACTTTTCACAAGCCTTAAACTTAATATTTTTAAGGCATATACAAAGTATCACACCTATTGGACAAATGCACATGCCGTAGGAGCACTTCGATGCATATTTTTTGATACTCATCTATGACACGTGGTATAAGAAGGGAAAAACATGCATGTCCAACCATGCAAGCCATATCTGATGATCATAATACTTTGTATGAACCTTAAAATAAATATTTTTAAGGTGTGTGCAAAGTATCGTAGCTATCGGACATATGCACATGCCATAGAAGCATGTCCATGAGCATTTTTTTAATACTACTGCATGACACGTGGTGAAAAATGGAAAACTATGCATGTCCAACCATGTTGTAATGCCTCAAGTACTCAGTGTTACACGTTACACTATCACATGATGATTTGAATACAAATACATAGAGACAAAGATTGTGAATAGGAACATCTCTACAGAATCCGAATATTTGGAATAATGTATTGCATATCAGAGAATATTGGTATCATGGATATACAATAGACGGGTGGTTGCACCTGTCAACTATCAAGATTGCAGAGTGTTGCACCCCTATGTATCTGTGCTCAATCTATGCTAACCTCACACGGTGTTAGTGCCTTAACACATGGCACTCATGGTGGACTGTGCAGATCCACATTGAGTACTACATAGTCCACCATGAGTGCCATGTGTTAAGGCATTAATAGTGTGTGGGGTTACCATGGAGTGAGCGCAGCTACCTATAGGTGCAACTGTCTACAATCTTGATAGTTGATGGGTGCAATCGCCCCTCTGTTGTATATGTTAAAAATTACCCAACAGAGGGTATGCACAGAGGAAGACTGATAGTAATGCCCAGGAGCTCACACAGTGTGCATATGGGATGTGGAATCACAAGCTTCTTTACTTAATGTGCATAGAATAGATATGCAGACTCATCAATAGGCAATGAACCAGCCAGATAGATAAACCACCAAAATAATATATTTCCATCCAAAACTATGGACACAATACAAAAGATAAAGATCCAAAGTTCCACCAATGATGTGGTCCTCTGATCTTACCACAAGGTTCTTCTCCTATTTGCCAGTTATCTCTAGACTCGAGCCCACGTTCTCCACCTCGAGCTTCTGTAGACTATCCATCCAGATCCCTTCCACCTTGCTGTCTTTGCACTAGCCTAGGTGGGCAGCTCTCCCAACTCTTAGTCTATAGCTCCTTGTGCTCCCTTCACCTCTTGAACAAAGGCCCAAGGGAAGCCCCTTTGCTGCTCCTATTTGCTGGCTGTTTACTGCTCCAAGTGATGACAAATGAGGCCAAGAGCCTCTGCTTTTATAGGCCCCAAGGGACTGGCAAAAATACCAACCAACCTTCAGCAAACTGGCTGACCAGCCTTGTGGGGCTTAAAGGTCACTGTGTCTTTACCTCGGTTATGTACAATACTCAAACACATATATAAATGAATGAAAAAGAAGATTAGGGTGGTTCTGCACCCACCAAAAATTGTGTGGCTCTCTATTTCTCTCTCTCCCTCTTCCATTCCTGCTTCCGTTGAGAGCACTCTCAACTGGTATTAGAGCCCGGGTGATCTAGCTAAGCGTGCGTGAATGCTTGAAGCTCAGTAGCTCTGTGGAAGGAAGGAGAAGCTCTGTGGGAAGCTTTTGTGGGTGACTTTACTTGTATCCGAGTGTGCAGAGACCTTGGAGGAACCTTTGGAAAAGTCACTTTGGCTTTGCAAAGTGGTTTTGAGAGCCTGTTGAGTGTTTTCAAAGAAAAAGTCGTTTTTTGAGCTTTTCCCTGTTCCGTTCGATGACAGAGACTCCGTATTGACTTGTAGAGGCAACTATTGCTTGCTTTTGGTGTCCACTTCACTTCAGGAGCTTGGAAACACCTTCATTCTTGAATCTGGGATCATTTCATTGGATTTTTGACTCACTGTATCAGTTTCCTCGTTTTTTGCCCGGGTATTGGAACTCAAGTTTGGAGCAACCATTTGCAGATCTGTCAGTTCCAGTGGACTCAGGAGGTCCTAAAACTTCTATGTTGCTCATCATTTGCACTCTGGTGGAGTTTACAAATAGCTCTGTTTCCAAAAACGTTTTTCAGTCCGTGTGTTGGACCCAGTGATTGAGACCACGGTTTCCAAAACCGTCTATCCCATTGCATTTCGGACGCCCAAAAACCCCTACCTGTCAGTTCTTGTGCAATTCGGTGGAGGATTTTCAGAGTTATAGATCTCTGTGTATTCGATTTAATCTCTCTGTTATGCATTTTTCATTCTAAGGTTTTGAAACCTTAGATTTATGCCACATGGCAGTGGATAAGTGTTGACTCCCATTTCTCACTCATCGGTTGGGATTTTGGAGTGCTGGCAGAAGAGAGATATTTGCAGATTTTCTTGCTGAGTCCGATTATGCAATGGTGCCCATGTTTTGAGGCATCTCAGGTTCTATTTTTAATAGCGGTCATTACCGTGGGATTATGATTTCTTGAGCATACCTTATGCAGATCACTCTGGTTGCAGTTTGAGCAGTGTGCGCTCATTTGTGGTATGCATTGGGTTGTAGTGGATGATTTATAGGCCATTTGGATGCATTGCGGTCCTTATTGGATGCGCTGATAGGCTCGAATTGCCTTGTGGGATGCTATTTTTATGGACGCTTTGCACATGGATGCTATTTTATGCTGAGGGACAGCTTTGACACATTGCAGGTGATGCACTTATAGTGCTATGCTCTCTTGGATGAGATATTATTGATGCATATGCCAGTGGACGGTGTTTATGCTTGAGTCATTTGGAACTTATTGGCATTTTGGATTGCCATTGCAATTGGCATTTTCTTTTGGGCCAGTTTTGCTCATATGGATGCATAGTATATGCACATGAGTCAGATGCATCTTTTGATGCTTTGAGCTTTGAGTTTTGGTGATATTTCACTCTATTATGGCATACACATTTGGGTGCACCTGGTATTTGGTGTGATTCTCTCTTGCAGGCACTAGCATTTGGGATTTTGTTTCATTTGCATCATGGCATCCTCTTCCATGTCTGAAAAGGAGTTTTTCAGCATTAAAAAGTTTGATGGGACAAACTTTTCTTTGTGGAAAGAACAGATACGGGATGTGCTTATTCAAAGAAGCAGATTAAACCCTTGGCAGGGATTGAAGCTAAGCCTGCAAATATGTCTGAGGATGATTGGAATGAGTTGGATGCATTAGCAAAATCTACTATTAGACTTCATCTTGTAGAGTCAGTTTATTTCACAATAGTAAATGAGCAGACTACAGAAGATTTGTGGAAGAAACTGTGTGCCACTTATGAAAAGGAAACTACCTCTAATAAAGTTTACCTCATGAAGAGGTTGTTTGAGCTGCAGATGAAGGAAGGGGTCTCCATTGCTTCTCACTTGAATGAATTCAATATTATTTTCAGCCAGCTTCAGGCTCAGAAGATGAATTTTGATGCGGAGACTAAGGCAATATTTCTCTTATGTTCATTGCCATCCTCATGGGATACCTTCCGTATAGCTGTCAGTAACTCTGCACCTCGTGGAGTACTGAAATTTGATGATGTTGTGGGTAGCTTGTTGGCCGAGGAGATTAGACGGAAGTCTATGGATGGCAACAAGCAGGATGCAGCCTTAAATGTGCAAAGGGGCAGATCACAGTTCAGGGGGAAGTCCCAAGAAAGAGGGAAGTCTCGTAGCAAATCTAGGGCACAGAACATTGAGTGTTACCACTGTGGCAAGAAGGGCCATATGAAAAAGGATTGCTACAAGCTGAAAAGAGAGCAAAAGGATAAGAAAAAGAATGCAAATTGGGGTGCAAGTCAAAAGGAAGAGAGTCCAAGGGAGGACAAAGGAAAAGTGAAGATGGAGGAGATCAATGCAGTCACACATGGTAGTGACAATGACGTTCTCTTCATGTCTAGTTTATCTGCAGAGTTGCTTACCACTTCAGATGATGCATATTCCCAAGATTGGATTTTGGATTCTGGTGCTTCATTCCATGTTACTCCCCATAAGGAATGGTTCTCCACTTATGACAGTGGAAAGACAGGTTGTGTGCATCTTGGAAATGACTATGCATGTGACATAGTGGGAGCAGGTGACATAAAGTTTTCTTTTGCAAATGGGTCTGCATTTGTTTTGAAACATGTGAGACATGTGCCTAAGCTGACCAAGAGTCTTATTTCAGTGGGTCAGCTAGATGATGCTGGTTTTCATACCACTTTTGGCTTTCAGAGTTGGAAAATTCAGAAGGGCTCTATGCTTTTGGCCAGGGGTGCCAAGTGTGGGACTTTGTATCCCTTACATGTATCAGGGGTATTTGATCATGTTGTTGCAATAATCGAGCAGCCAAGCACTTCTTTGTGGCATTGCAGGTTGGGGCACATGAGCCAGATTGGAATGAAACTCTTATGCCGTTTGGGTTATGTACCGCATTTGAGTTTCTTTGATTTTGAATTTTGTGAGCATTGTCTCTATGGGAAGCAGACTAAATCAGCCCATAAAAGAAGGGGAAAGAAAGAGTTTGGAATGCTTGATTTGGTGCATTCAGATGTATGTGGGCCCATGCCTACATGGTCATTAGGCAGGGCTGAATACTATGTGACATTCATTGATAATGCAACTAGGAAAGTGTGGGCTTATGCTATAGCTCGAAAGAGTGATGTGTTCTACGTATTTCAGAAATGGCTGGCCTTGGTTGAGAATCAGTCAGGTAGAATGCTTAAATGCCTACAGACTAACAATGGTGGAGAGTATCTCTCTCATGACTTTCAGCATTTCTGTGATACACATGGGATTAAGAGGGAGCTCACATCCCCTCGTACTCCAGAGCAAAATCCAGTTGCAGAAAAGATGAACCGTACCATTCAAGAAAGGTTGAAATGCATGCTTTCCAATGCAAGTCTTTCTGGTGGTTTTTGGGCTGAGGCAATGAAGACTGCAGTGCATGTGATCAATAGATCACCTAGTAAGAGTTTGGATGGCGGTATTCCTAAAGAGGCATGGAGTGGCAAGAAGCCCTCTTACTCTCATTTGCGTATATTTGGGTGTGAGGCATATGCACATGTGCCAAAAGAGCTTCGAAAGAAGCTAGATCCTAAGTCTAGGAAATGCATCTTTCTGGGTTATGGTGAAAGTGGAGAGATGGGCTATTGTCTCTGGGATCCAGAAGCAAAGAAGATCATACGCAGCCATGATGTGGTCTTCAATGAGAAGAAGATGCATAAGGCACCCATGAGGGATGTGGAAATGAGGAGAATCACTTTCCACGATGTGAATCCACCTGCATATGTTGATAGATAGCAAGCTGTCCATGCACCAAATGTGCAAGAAATGGTACCACCAAGTACTCCCACAGGTACACAATCAAGGGTAGATGATGGATCATCTATTGGTGGAAATGATGAGCCAAATGTGGTTGATATGCAGGTGGGACAGCAAGCTGAAATGCCCTTGAGAAGATCTTCTAGAGTGTCTAGACTGCCTGATAAGTTTATTCCAGGGGTAGACTATGTGATGCTTACTAATTGTAGGGAGCCTTCTTGCTACAAAGAGGCTATGATGCACGAGGATCAATGCAAGTGGGAGTATGCTATGCAATCAGAGATGAGTTCACTTATGAAGAATAAGACTTGGGACTTGGTTTCTTTGCCACATGGAAAGAAAGCATTGCCATGTAAATGGGTCTACAAAATGAAGGTCACAAGTGATGATGTGCCTAGGTACAAGGCCCGTTTGGTTGCTAAACGGTTCAAGCAAGAGAAGGGTGTGGACTTTAATGAGATATTCTCTCTAGTTGTGAACATGACCACATAGATGCATGCTTGGACTAGTGGCATCAGAGGATATGGAGCTTATGCAGATGGATGTCAAGACAGCTTTCTTGCATGGGGATTTGCATGAGGAAATTTACATGGTGCAGCCGGAAGGCTTTGAAGAAAAGGGCAAAGAGCATTTAGTTTGCAAGCTGAAAAAGAGTCTCTATAGTCTTAAGCAAGTGCCTAGAGAATGGTATCAGAAGTTTGATGCTTTCATTCGGTTCCAGGGTTTTAGAAGGAGTGAAATTGATCACTGTCTCTACACTAAAAGGGCTAAGGATAATAGCCTGATAATCTTGGCACTATATGTGGATGATATGCTATTGGCTAGCAAGAATAGAGCTAGATGCATTAAAGGCCAAGTTACATGAGGCCTTTGATATGAAGGATTTGGGACTTGCAGGTCATATTCTTGGCATGCGCATCAAGCGCGATAGGAGTAGGAAACTCCTTTGGCTTTCACAAAAAGAGTATGTTATAAAAGTATTGCAGCGTTTCAATATGGAGGGGGGGAAGGCAGTGAGTACTCCATTGCCTCCATATGTGAAACTGAGTCATATAGATAGTCCCAAATCAGATGAGGAAAGGGCCATCATGGCCAAGGTTCCTTATGCATCAGCAGTTGGGAGTCTTATGTATGCTATGATAGCTACTAGACTAGACATTGCATTTGCAGTGGGAGTTGTTAGCCGGTATATGGCTAATCCAGGAAAGAGACATTAGGAGGCAGTTAAGTGCATCATGAGGTACATGAAGGGTATGAAGGAGATGTGCATCTGCTTTGGTAGAGGAGACATGCGTGTACTTGGGTACACAGATTCAAACTATGCAGGGCATGTGGATAGTAGGAGATCCACTTCTGGTTATGTGTTCACCTTTGCAAGTGGTGTAGTGTCATGGATGTCTCGTGCACAGAAGTGCATTGCTTTGTCTACCACAGAGGCTGAGTATGTTGCAGCCACAGAGGGTTGCAAGGAGGCTATATGGCTTGATTGGCTAGTGGGAGATTTGGGGATTCATACAGGTGTACCGACATTGCATAGTGATTCCATGAGTGCTATTCAGCTAGCACGGAATCCGATCTTTCATGCAAAGACCAAACACATTGAGGTCAGGTACCATTTCATCAGGGAGGTACTTGAGGACAAGCGTATAGAGCTTATCAAGGTTCATACAGATGATAACCTTGCAGATATGCTGACGAAGAGTCTACCTAGTCAGTGGTTTGAGTATTGTCGTGTATTGATGGGCATTGGATAGTATGCTCACTGGTTGTTCTCCCTTAAAGGCACATTGTCCTTTAAGTGGGAGGTCATGGGGGTTAAAGGTCACTGTACCTTTACCCCAGTTATGTACAATACTCAAACACATATATAAATGAATGAAAAAGAAGATTAGGGTGGTTCTGCACCCAACAAAACTTGTGTGGCTCTCTATTTCTCTCTCTCCCTCTTCCGTTTCTGCTTCCATTGACAGCACTCTCAAGTCTATGGCTAGTCTAGCCTTATAAGGGCTCACAACCCGGGGCCTTTTGGGCCCACACTTCTAGGGCATTTGGCCCTTCAATCTAGGCAAGGGCCCAGCCCTTTATAAGGCATGCCACTGCCCACTAGCAGCCCCATTTGCTGCTCCACCTGGCCTCTTCTGTCCTACTGGTTTTGCCCTCTACCAGGGTCTCTCCAGCCACGTGTGCAGCACCGTACTGATCCATACTACTGCTGAGGTCAGTCGCCATGTGTTGCCTCCTATTTTGGGTCCCTTGTGCTAGCTGTTGCTTTGCCTTTTGATATTGCAAATCCATCCTAGCTCCGGGTACCTTCCATGTTCTTTGATGTGAGGTGCTACCCATGTGGTAGCCCCCTCTCTTCTTTTTCTCTTGGGCACATCCTGCCCTAGGTCTCCCTCCCCCACGCTCTCCTCATATGGGGGCTTATAAATGGGGAGGTGACCTTTCCAACACCCCCTCTCACTGACACATCTCGGCCCAATGCCAACACATCGATGACGATGCTCCAGTAACTCCCTAGTCGTAGTCCTCTGGAACACTTCCATATCTTTTCCTGGATTTCCAGTGGCTCCTACTCCACCAGGTCTAGTTTCGCTTCCGCACACCATCCTGGTATGCAAGTCCATCTTTGGTAGCACCTCTTGGCACCACCATCTTCAGTCACATTCCTGCCTTCAAGCAATCCAACCGTCATGATCTTACAGTTGTCCCCCTCATAATGAGTGAACAACCTGGAGTCTTCTAGGCATCATGCTCTGAGGGTCTGTTTCAACCCGTCCTTCCTTTGGCAAGGGCTGCAACTAGTGAATATTTCTAGATAACCTGGACCATGAACTCTCACTGAGTTCTCAAGCAGGTACTCTTCTGGCTTCAGTACTCTTTGTCCATCACCTTCTAGCAATCCATGTCCGAGATTTGAAGAAGCACCAATACTTCCCCTTCTGCCTTCAAAGAAGGCCAATTCCTTCCAATCTCATATCCCTTGAGACAAATGAAGAGCAGAGTCTTTCCACAACATGCTATAAAGGCTCAAATGCAAAATATCAAGTACACACCAGACTATTGTACTGCCTGTGTGTTTGCCCTAAAAGCAAACCCTGTACCTCATTGAGGCACCCATCAAGAGCCTGTGTAATCCTGTACTGTCCCCTTTTGAAGTACAGCATCCATCTAACCATGAGAACCTAGGGCCCTTCATGGAATCCACCCTCATGTTAGTGTCGACATCCACACACCTGGAAGGTACCAAGCGCTCCATGCCATTCCTCACTGTGATTTGTTGGTCAACATATCTGACCTTGGTAACACTCGGTGATGTCACCAAGAACAACTCTTTGATTACCACATTTGCTTTGGCCTCTCCCTCTAAATCTGAGTCAGACTAATTTTTATTTTTCTAATCTGCCTTTTTCTTTCTGCATTCCTTTGCAAAATGTCCTGACGTATCACAGTAGAAGCACTTCTTCTTCTGCTTCCTCTTTGAAGTCTCCTCATCATTAGAGTCATCTTTCTTGGACTTGCCACTGTTAGGCTTGCCCTTTCCTTTGCCAACATAACCCTTCGCCAGCATCGCCTTGCCATCTTTGTCCTCGTTGTAGAGCTTCTCTCAAGCTTCCTCATGTAGTAGTAATGGACCCAACTCCTCAAACGTCAGAGGTTTGGTCCTTTGTCCTACTGTCACAGTCGTAACAAAGCTCTTGAAACTCCGAGGTAGTCTCCTCAGTACCATCAAGGCCAAATGGCATGAGTCTATCTTTTGACCAACTGCTGCCAGCTGATCACTCACCACCTTGACCTTCGTCAAGTGGCTATGCACTGTATCTCTTTCTTCCATATCAAGATTCCCCATGTTTTACTACCACTATGCACACTACAAGATGATTACTAAAATTCCTCAAGACTCCTCAATCATTGTCGCATTCATTGACACTCATGTTCGTGGTCCATTAGTTCCCCAAAATGCCAAGAGTCAAAGTATAGACCACTCGCATGAGCACAACAAACACTCACACTCATTAACACTCACGTTCGTGGTCTATAATTTCCCCGAAACACAAGGGATCAGAGTGCGGACCACCCCCATGAGTGCAATGAATGCTCACTCACCCTCCCCTCTCTACTTGGCATGACTCTGATCGTGGTTCACCTTTGCACCCCCACTTACTAGATGGTTTGTTGGGACATGAACCACAATCTCGTGCAATGAAGTGCCCCATTTGCCTCTTTGTCTAATATATTGATGCAAAATGCACGGGAGCCTACAAAATTCACAAGAACAATACCACTGGATGTAGGAATATTACCACCAATAATAGTACTATTATCGTTAGTAATACACCTACTTCTGGTGGTAATATAACTAATATTGGTGGTATTTATATTACTACCACCAGTAGTAAGATTATCACCATTGGTATTAAGATTCCTGGTTTCCTGGTGAATTTTCTCGGTAAACAACATGATCACATTGACTTCATGCTACCTGAGAGCACAAATAACACATGTTAATTACTTATTAATGCAAACGTGAAAATTTGAATGAAATCCTTGGTCATGAGATTCGAAGATTGGGAGAGACTTTGGCATGATCAAGAAGTCAAAAACCCTCCACCTGGCATGCAACGGCTCTCCATATTTTACACTCTTGAGTCTTCCTTACTAGAAACAATATAAAGTCACATATTTGTTGGACCCAATGCATATATTCAAGAATGTGTCTAAAAATTTGTGGATAAATATGATTGGGGGTAGATACACTCCAAAGGCACAAGCTGCCTTGACGAAAACCACAAGAGCCTTTTGGCCAAGAGAAAACAGTGCTAGCAAGGTGATTTTACCAAAGACACCTTGGGAGTTGATAAAAGCAAAGGACACCTGGGTGAAGAGCATTATTGCTAGTATGAAAACCCCAACTTGGTACATGCAAAACTTAAAGGATTCCTATACTAGATACATGCATAACGTAAAGGGTGCCTTTACTTCCTTCGGAATACTAAGTGGTATAAAGTTAGATGATTTGCACAAAATGATTCACGTAACATTACTTCCACTTCAGTTCGATCCACTTTTTTACTCATGTATGAAATTGACTGACATAACATTGTTTCTATAGTATGTATTTCCAATTGCTTTGTGGTGATGTAGTACTAAAGATGAATAAGAGGCCATCAACAATCTTACCATGATGAGTCGTCTTCATAGGGTTTGGCAGAGACTAGCAAGGGGTCTCATTCGTGCTCTGCCCAGATGCAGAGAGGAGTTCCAACGTCAGCCCCTTATGTGGCACCCAGAGGTTAGAGATCAGAAGGGACGTATGCTTGGGTAGCGGACTCACATTGGTTGGGCACAGTGGGAAAATGGTCCAGTAGGGTCTTTTGGTTGCTACAGCAGAGTACCTATGGAGGCCTCTGCAAGGCTTGTGCATCTGAGAGGGGCAGGGCAGTGGATGGGCAAGATTGACTTAGCCATTCCTGAGTCCTAGTGGGAAGGACATCACATTTGGAGAGACATTAGATAGCTGGGGCAGTTTTCCCGTACTGGTGTTCCCTTGAGGATTTTGATGTAGCGCGGTAGCACCCACCTCGGCTTCTTCCATGTAGGACCTAGAGGCTCACTGCGGCCCCTCACTGGGAGTGACCTGAGATGGATGGGAGTCTTGATGGGATACATTGGCAGATGATCATAGTGGTAGGATGCTTGGGGAAGGAGTGGCACATCGATCCTCCCAATATCTCAGAGTAGGACGCCTCTAGATGGCACCTCTATCTATGGGATGGTAGACCCTTGAGGGAGGTCCAGTGGGACCCGAGGGAGTGGTTCTGGCCCTCCAAGGGCGGCCTAGTTGCGACGATAGATGAGGTGCCTTTCTTTTCCTACACCACATGGATTGGCAGGAGACTTCAAATGGACTCATCGAGATGGACTCCCTTGAAGGAGAGACACTGGGAGAACCAGAGAGTGCCCTACGATGTTTGCTCTAGGTTTTGGATGCGGTTGTGGCCTAGCTTGTAGCCGAGGAAGAAGATTTCTTCTTCTGGCTGGCAGCCATGGAGGCTTGCCCATCGGCCTATGGTTGGAGCAGATGTGAGTGGAGGGGTAGTCCCATTGCTGCTCAGATGGTGTCCTGGAGACTATCCCACACTGCCTATGGAGTTGTTGTAGTAGAGCAAGGATTTGGATGAGAGCCCTCGGGATCATGACATGCATGTAGAGTCTTCACAGAGACTACACTTGGGGGATGGTGGCTTGGTTGATAGAGGGAGGACACGCGTTCCAGATTGATGAGATTACCCCAATCTACCAGGTATAGGGTCAGAGCATTTAGAGGTTTGCACTCTACTAGGCAGCCCCCCCTGATGCCCTAGCTCCTCCTTCCCCTAGGGAAGATAGGTGGTAGCCAGCATCATGGCTTGGAACATTTGGGTGGCTCACTGCAGTCTTGTGATGGGAGAGCACCCGGTTCTACCCTCAGCTACCTTGGTTGCCATTTGGCAAGATATCATTTACATTCTATGATCCACTTAGGAGCGTGGGACTCCAGGCTCCACGATGACTATTGAGAGGTGTGCTCATTTCTGCAAGGCTTGGCCTACAGGTGTTTTCTACATCTTCACTCTATGATGGATTCGCTAGCTATATAGCCCCCCCACTTGGCTGTTAGCCCCAGTTCCCGAGACCCCCTAGGTAGTGAGTTGGGTTTCTCTGGAACAGGCCGGTTTTTCTTTCAGCCTTTTTTGGTTTTTTCATACTCAGCACCTTCGGGGCTATTGTCTTGTATGAAATCTTTCAAGCATTAATAAAAGGTTCCTTTCTTTGAAAAAAAAAATGCAGGCATGGGGCTGCCCAGGTGGAGGGGTGGCACATGGAGGAACCATGCCACCTCAACATTTTATAATATAACTACCATGGATTATGTACAACACACCTATGGGTCCTCTTATGTGGAAGGGTGGCACATGGTCATGCCCTGCCACCTCAACCCTGGGCCCTATGCACACCATATTTTATTATACTATTGCCACACATACAAGCACACACACATATTTATGCCCTTTATCTTGGTCATTTTTATTTATAACAACACACACACACACATATAATTTATGTGTGCGCTCTATATTCACATATATATATATATATATATATATATGTTTATTTTTATGTTTATGTGTGTGCTCCTACCCTATGTACTTGTGATAGTTTGTAAAAGTTTTCATCTTACTCAATTGAAGTCTAACGTTTCATACTCCTTCAATATCATTTGAATGGTTCCTAATGATTATCTAGTAGCTCTTTATACTCGTCTTTCTATGTGCTTATCTTTGAATTAGACATGCCTTCATCTTATCTGGTATAATATCTCTGTAAATTATCATAACCATCTCATATCATTTGCAAGTATTAGAGTCCTACAAAGTTTCATTTTATTTAGACCATCAGTGCCTAGCATAGCTATGAAAAATGAACTTTGGTGACTCACACGTGTTCTAGTCTATGCGATGGGTTTTCTTAATAAAAAAGGCGTGTATATATCTATTTATGGGACAAGATTTGGTACAGTGCTTGGGTCCAATGTGACTTAGAGGCATACAAAAGTAAGTAGTGCACTTGATATTCGTGCTCTCTTGTTTAAAATGTTGTCCATGGAGACACGTGAGTTGGGGTCCTCAAGTAGAAGCATCTTCTTACAATCAAGCAAGACTCTCACTGCAAGATCATGCTTGGCATTCTTTTGACCAAAAGGATCCGCATCATAAATGAAGTTGGCCATTTCTCTGAATAACCAACCAACAGCATAAAAGTCAGTGCAAGGTGACAACTCTCCCTCGGTTATTGCAGGTTCCTCTTCTTTGCAATAAAGCTCAGGAGCAAACCAATGAAATCTTGCATGCGAAGCAAAGGAGGGATCTTGGGTCTCATGACTCTCTGTCCAATGCAATGATCTTTCCCAATCAATTATTCCCACATGCATAGATTTCTCACTTGCAGTGAAGTCTAGCATGTAGCTGCATGCATTAAAATCTATGTGTGTGATCCTTCTAGCATAAGCCACTTTCAATGCACTAGTGATTGCTGTGGTAGTATTGAAGGCTTACTTTGCAACCAATTGCACTCACTTTTTAGTCAATGGGTGTTGCCAATCATGGCAAGGCTTCTCTCTTGGATTCCAAGTTTTGATCATCCGCCCTCATCATCTAAACACCCTATGGCATGACACACAACTATGTGTGTCATTGTCATGGTTAGCTTTGTCTTCACAATGGCATACGCTTCAGCTGTGTCACATTTGCTTCTTTTTCTTGTGCATGAAGCTGTCTCTTCGAGGACACTAGGGCTAGGGATGATGAGGATCCACAAGAGAATACTGATGACGACCTGCAAGAAAACATTCACTTCACCTTAGGATAAATTAATAGAAAGATGCATTGACATGCAAGGTTTGTGGGATAGGCATCAAGCATCAATACAATTTCAAGATGAGATGCTTCAGCTATTATTTGGAGATATGGGAGGCAAAAGTGTTGGAAAGAGAAACACGACAAACAAGAAGCAAAGTCTAAGTTCATTGTTAGTTCATCTTCCACTGACATGGGATGGTGATCTTGATGGAGTTAGAGTTCCAGCTTGTTGGAATTAGCTAAATAACTTGTACACCGGATTGGGTATGGTCCAATCACAATGCTTCACAATGTGCCCGAGTACTAAAGACTATGCACATGGGCTTGAGGTGTTTTAGCCTAGTAATGACGATAGATATATAGGAATGGTCATGCATTGTCTTTGTGATAGAGATGCTAGAAAGAAAAAGAAGTTGAAGCACGATTGCATACAATGCTCTGAGAAGTGTCAAAAGTGCAATCATATGAGGAAGGACATGATTGTGTTTGATTACGCCTCTTTGTGTCAGCAACTATCACTACTGACAAAGAGCCGGTCCTTGTGCCATGATCTTCTTACAATGTGGCGCAATTGGGAGTGATGGTTGGTGAGGGCATGGAATGAACAACCATAACATATTTTTGAGTTCTGGAATGGTATGAAATGTAGGGATAATCAACAATTCTAGAATCCCAACTTGACATACAAATTGCCTGTTATTTGTGAGAAATCTTATTGTAAGAAGGCATACACGGCTTTCCTATCCTCCAACATGTCACAAGTACTATGAGATGGCTGGAATGAGGAAGCACAAGTGTATGACTTCATGTGTGAGCAGTTTTGCTCTCATATTTGATGTGAGAAGAAGATACAATATGTCAATAGCTATTCATTTGTATCTATGTTAGATGTTTTTTTTGTTTTTAAGTTTATTGATTGCATGCTAAGTCCTCTCTTTTCATTTTGTGGTAGGGAGATCCTCATAACTTTGCCTTGTGTGTCCACTTTAATGGTTTTCAAGCTTCTCGAACAACTCAAAAGGATTACGGAGTGGTAGAGGTCCTCATTTTGAATGCTAGAAAGAGATCTAACATTGAGGCTCTACCTGTGATTTTTATACCTTTCAGTAGTAAAAAGCTAATTTGAAGTTCTGATGATATTTTGGGTGCATTTTTAAGCCCCTTGATTTCTAAGCTAGAAATCCTATTCACTGAAGGGATAGAGCTCTGTTACAACTATCCAGTCAAGTCCATGCTGAACCATGCACCTACCATGTCAGCAAAATGTAAGCTTCATGCCCTTCTCATGATGATCACTGGGGATCACCTTACTCAATGCAAAGTTGGGCTTCTGAAAGATGGTGGTCAATATTTCTGCTGTAGGGACAAAGCACAAACTACCTTGGATACTTGGAACACAAAGTTTGTAGGGCGATATATCTATGATGGAAACAGGTATCAAGCACGATACCCTCCTGAAAAAAGATCAATTGCTAAAATGTCTGATGCATTGTCCTTAACAAAGAGAGTTGCATAATCTTTATGAACAATTAACCCAAGAACAAAAAAAGCTTGCTGATTTTGAAATTGCAAAAGAAAGGTCAAAAGAGACAATCACAAAATTAATTGGTGATAAGAACAAATTGATGAAAGAGACTTGTCCCTCCAAAAATAGCTTGCTACATAAACTAGGAGGTTAGAAAGACTAAAAAAGAACCCATTTAGTCTACAAGCATAAGATTAAGCTTGTGCAACCAATGGAGAGCTTGGCATATGGTGGTGGAGCAAGGAAGCATAGGGTACAAGCTACACAATATGTATCTTTGGACTGTTTTAGTCATGAAGCACTGCTTATAATGATGTAGTTGTGTATTTTTCTAATGTTATCATGGATTATCATCCTTTTGTAGGAATTTGTAGTCACGGTGACTCATGTTCTTGAAGGAATGCTGATGGAGCCTCCACTCCAAAGCTACTCCTTGTGAGAGCATTGCAAAGCATGAGCCATCCAAAAGTGTCACTCAAGTGGCTCCCAGATTGTTGCAATGTGTTTCCACGAGAGAAAGAGGGAAAGGGGAGATGGAAGAAGAGAGGGATAAGGGGAGGAGAATGAATGGGGATGGAGTCACAAACACAAAGGCACTACAAAGGAAACAAGAGAACACCAAAAACAGTCTTGGAAGAGAAGAGGGAGATTGTATTCCAAACTTATGCATCCAACAATCATGGAATATTTATAGAATTGTGAGGATAATGAAATTATGAAACAATGGAAGCTATGCCAAATTTACCCTCTAGATGATGACTGTGTTGAAGAGGCAAGCAGTGAGCGTAGCTTGTGGAGGAGTTTGATGACCTTGTTGATGCACTAAAAGAGAGAATAACATTGTAGTTGGGAGAACAAGAAAGATGACCTGGTAATTTATGTTGTAGTGTACCAAACCCAAACATAAGGTGAAGGAAACATTTAAGGATCATTGGGGAAGATTGACTTGTGGTAATTGCAAAGTAGTTGTTGGAGGTATTTGGTACAAGAAGGCATTCAAGAAAGGCCACAGATATAGACTCTTAGATAAGAAGCCACAAGCATTTGTCTAGTCTCATTTAGTCAAAGCTATTAAGTTTGAAATGCAAGTTATTCCTGGAGGAAATAAGGATAAAGGGCTCTTCAAAATGTAGACACTCAACAAGCACATCATAGGGTGTCTTCCAAGCATGAACAACGAACTAAGCTAGCCAACTGTTAAATGTCTAGAAACCACCAAGCTAGGTGCCATTTAGCCACAAATCCATGGCAAGCTGCAAGTTTCCCCATGCTCTTGTGTGAAAGTGCCATCACAATTCCATATCCAATGCTAATGAATGAATTGTATGCCATTCATCTTGTCTTGTAATAATAATAATAGAAGCAAACCATCACACTAGTGGCAGCTTTATTCCTAGTGTGCAACCAACCACTGTACTGGCGACCAACCACCGCACTGGTGGTAGTTAAGTTAATATCCTTGTAATAATAGAAGTAAACTACCACATTGGTGGCAGTTAATATCATAGTGCACAACCAACCTCTGAGCTACAATCAACCAGTGCTATTATATTAGAACGAATCGCATTGCTACAAAGTGCTATCCTAAAACAGATACATTGCCTAAGTAAACTCTGGAGAAAATTAACAATTCAATAGATTACACACAAATTACATAGATTACATCTCAAAGACTCCTTTCCTTCAGGGTACTGGCTCCACATTGCTTTGAGCAAGCCACCTTTTTGAGCTCCTTGAATGTAGGCTTGGCCCTCCTTGCTCTTTTCCCAAAGGGGGTTGGTGCCTTCCTTCAAGGGCCCTACCCCTCCCTTCATGTTGCTTCCTCTTTCCTTGCTTTGAGCCTCCTGGATGCAGGCTCGGCTCTTCTTTCTCCTTTCCTGAAGGGGGCTGGTTCCTCCCTTCAGGCTCCTTTTCCTCACAATCAGCAGGCTCAAGCTTGGCATTCTTCAATTTGAGCTCCTTATCTTTTGCAAATTTTGCCCAAATGGCAAATTGAGTTGTAGGATCTACTTTCTTGTCGTAGATAGTTGTAGGCAATCACATTTGATCTGTCCATGACTTGGGCAATGTCAAATGACATTCTCTACATACTGAGCTTACATGCACAAACACCCCAAAGCAAAAAACGTGCACAAGGTGGTAGCACATATGCCATCAGATCATGCAGTCATTTATGATGGACGTGTGGCAGACAATGCAATTCGGACCCTGATGCATAGCAAGATAGGCATCTGATTTAACTATTGTGGCCGTCAATACCACAATCTTGCTCTATACATGATCAAGTTGCTTCTTGATTTCTTCTTCCTCATCTTAAGGTTGTAGATGTTCTCCTCCATCTCCTCCGCTCTTTGCTCACTCTGTGCAACAACTTCATCTGATTCCCTCAACATCTCTTGAAGTTGCTTAAATTTCTCAAAAACATCAACATGGGCTATTTCCAAGACTTCAACTCTAGTTTGGAAATCTCTCATGACAACGGACTGCTTTTGAAAACTTTTGAAAGCCACTCCAAGATCGTGCACAACCCTGTCATAATCTTATTGTAGGGTCTTGTAGCTTACTCTTTTAACTTCCAATAGTGTTTCGAAATAACAACCTCCACTGTGGCTGCTCCACCATGGCTGCTCTTTGCATCCTTCCTGATGTGGAGAGCTACCTCATTGTCTTCTCTACCCTGGCTGCTCTCTACCCCATCCTTCCTGGCATTGAAGTCTCTCGCAACTCTTGCATCACCACTCTTTTCAATTCCTCTATCATTTGGTCTTTTTCAATGTTCAATTCTGTTTCTTCTCTTCTAAGCCTTTCCATGTCGACCATTTTTGCAACAACCTCAACTTGCTCTCGTGCCTGAAAGGCCCTCCCTTTTTCCTCCTCTACCTTGGCTTGTGTACCCTCCCTGAGAATTTTTTCGAAGTTGCATTTCCTTTGCTGCATTGATGGCTTTCTCTTGTGGAAAAGTCACCTTCTGAGACATCTTCTTATCGTATTGCTAAAAAATGCCTTTGAGCATAGATGTCATCAAGTGCATTGCAAATCTAGTAGATTGAGATGACAATTGGCATGCATGATTACTATGAGTGTAATAAATTACCAGTCATTGGGCTGCATGCTCAGTAGAGTCCTAGAGTGTATGGTAATGAGTGATTAGAAGTGATTAGGCTTCATGATATACTTTTGTGGTAATTATTGCCTGATGGTGGTGGCTCTCTTCATCCACGTCTGTGGTGGCTAAGACTCCACCAGGCTGGTAGCAGTTAATTACCAGCCACCACAGTGGCTCGCAATTACTCACCTGCCATAGTTACCACACCATCGGGCTTGCATGCATGATTACTATGAGTGTAGTAAATTACTAGTCACTGGGCTTGCATGCTCAGTAGAGTACTAGAGTGCATGGTAATAAGTGATTAGAGGCAATTAGGCTTCGTGATTTACTTTTGTGGTACTTACTGCACAGTGGTGGTGGCTCTCATCAGCAGCGTCTGTTGTGGCTAAGATTCCATCGGGTTGGCAGCGAATTGCCACCACCAGGCATCTGCTTCATGATTACCATCCTCATTGTAATTATTTTCCATTGCCCGCCGTCTAAGGTAGCACCTTAGATTCCACTACAGTGGCTTGCAATTCATAAGGATGGAACCTCGGGCCTCCGCACCTCCAGGCACCATGGTGGCTCAAATGTTATAATATATAAGATCCTTGGCATTTGGCATTTTACTACGTTGCTTTCATCTGCACGTGCTCTGCTAATTTGCTCTACACACGCTAATCCAGCTCTTTTGTCCCTACTCTACTTTGCTCCATGCTCCCTCCTCCAACGCTCATTACTCATGTGCTCTCCTGCTCACCCACTCATCTTCACCATGCCTACTACCACCCCTCAATGCAACATGATCCACCTTCTTGTATAAGGTGATTGTGTTGCACTCACTTGGAGTGGAAATGCCGGCTCTAGTGGACACCCTTCATTCCCACAGTCGATTCCCCCCATATCTCATGTCACCACCTTGGATGAGATGGTCACAGAGGGCCTCTTTATGGCTGTGCTGTATGGCTTCCCCCCACACATCGACAAAGGCCTCAGGATTTTCACAGTAGAGTACTCTTGTCTTATTGGGGGGGCTGTAATTTGAGTCCTAGCAATGTGCATGGTCTTTGGCCTCTCCATCATCTCCTCCATTGGCTCCCTAAAATTTTTTAATGTAACAAGGTGGGTTGGTGGCAAAACAGAGTTGTACAAATTTCATCTTGCTCAACGAGCTCATAACTACTCAGCAATGGTTGGATGTAATCTTTTGGCTTCGAAGGCTCGCACAGCAATCTTTTGACTCACTGGATGTAATGTTTTGGTCTCTAAGGCTCTGAGTAATTATTGAGTTTTTATTACATTTATGTAATCTCTTTTGTTCAATTTGAGGCTCTCAGTATGCACTATTAATATTTTTTATATTTGAGTGGTTATGGTTGCTAGATGTAATCTTTTGGCCTCTAAGGCCCTCAGCAATTTGTTGAGTTTTTATAGATGTAAGATCCTCTGCTCAATTTTTGATAGGTATAAGTTGTTGTTAGTTTTTATATAACCTGTTATTGGATGTAGATATACATTATAATCTCTTTTGCTCAATTTTCACTCGATGAATTGTAGTTGATTATCTGGATGGCACCACTAGGCCTCCAGTCACCATGGTGGCTCAGAATACTTTTGCCCTCATTTAGGATTTACTACAATAAGGACTAAAATACCAGTGAAGTAGGAGTACAATTTCCTTGGTTTAGGACCAAAATAGTGCTAAAATAGCTCCAACAACCCACTGTTGTGGTTGCATGGAGATACATCTAGAAAAATACAATTAAACTTTTAGAAAATGCAATTGATGATATGGCCCTTCAAGGTTTCCCTCTAGGGGCAAGGGCCATATTGACATGCATTATACAATATCTAGGATGCCACTCGATAGATATGGCATGTCGATATGGCCCTTGTCCCTAAAGGGGACCCCTTAGAGGCCATATCATCAATTGCATTTTCCTTGGTTGTATATTTTCCTTGGTACACAAATATATAACTCCAAGAACCAGTGTGGTGGCTGTCATAGATCTCCTTCTGTTTGCCAGCGCGATGGTCGTCATAGATCTCCTCCTATAATATGTAAAAATAGGTAACGAAACCATAACTCCAAGAATCAGCGTGGTGATCTTGGGTGATGACAAGTCATCAAGTGAGAGACTACGCTACAGCGATGTTTAGAATGACAAATTGCATCCCTGGGGCGCCAACTCCCTTTAGTAAGAAAACGTATCAAAATCTTGAGTATGAGATGAATTTAACAATATGCCATTAGTAGAAATTATTCAAATTAACATGATTGTGTTCTACACTAAAAGAGCTTCAAATATGTATGTACACCTTGAAATTTGGGTAGCACATGAAAAAGTTATATTAATATGAAAGGAGATGGGTTTTCATATTTTAGTGTATTTTTTGAGTTATCCCCACTCATCAAAAGACCCCCCTCCTTGGGCCTCATGTATTATGTTACTACCCTTGTCTAAAATCCAAGGTATGGGGGGACAAGGTCCATATACAATATGCATGGATTTCCTTTAAAGCTTTCAAATATGAAAATCTCATGTCCCCTCTCTCACAAAATATAAGTTATATACCTTGAAAAATATGCAAGATTTTAAGATTTGCCACATATTTTTCATAATATGTGAGTCCCAGGGGGGGGGTCTTTTGGACGAGGGGAGCTAAAACAAAAAATACACTAAAATATGAAAACCCATCCCCTTTCAAACTAATGTAACTTTTTCATGTGCTACCTAAATTTCAAGGTGTAAAGACATATTTGAGCTCTTTTGGTGTAGAACACAATCGTGCTAATTTAATTAATTTCTACTCATGGCATATTGTTAAATTCATCTCCACAAGGCTTACAAAATGGAGAGATATCCCCCCGTCTACTCCTTATGCAAATCATCCTAGAGTGTCATTTTCATATTTTTTGGGAGTGTATAGAGGCACACAAGGTTTGGAGATTGCTTATTCACTATTTGACTAGGGTGGGACTAGGGCTCATATCATTATCCCATTTAAATGGAAGGAGTCTTTGCACAGAGATAGACATTCTCTTAATAACATGTAGATCGTTTATGGGAGATTTTAAGAGCGCTAGCAATCTAAGAAATTTGGAAGCTTTGGAATGATTTGATCTTCACCATTCAATAAATTAGGAGCATGCTAACTGTGTCCAAGAAGCTCTACTTTGCTCCCTTGATTATTTTAGTCAGCTTGCATTCACGGTCTTGAAGCAAGAGCTTCAGGCTATTTTTTCATTTTATTGTAACCTTTTCTTCTTAATAAAATCTATCTTGTTTGGGGGGGAATATTATAATGAGGATGAAAGATGCTCAAAGTAATGAAAACCAGGAAGGATAGGGGAAGGATACACAGTTTTTTTGCCTAGGCTATTGCTTCCTTTGCGAAAGGAAAAATTGGGAACTATTTTATAAGCACTGCCTTCGAGGTAGTGCTCTAGTTACATTTTTGTTAAAAAGTTTCCCACACACTTTGTTAGCACGTGGCCCTCTTCTATTTTGTTCTTTCTCTCCCACACACACACTTTCTTTTTTTAAGAACTCTCTCTCTCTCTCTCTCTCGGAGTTTGCAAATCATTCAAACTTTCCTATACACGGGCTTCCATCACAGGTGTTGCAATCTAATCATTCATTCATCTTGACAATTGTTTTCCTATGACAGAACCAATTGAAGGCAGTGCTCACGAGTACTTGTACTCACTTGTTTTCATTTGAAGTTTTACGATTGGGCTAAGTTGTACTTGCTATTTCTACCCGTTGAAATCCTCCATCTTGCTATTTGTATCCCTTGAAATCGTGCATTTTTATCTCCCCTCTTTTCTCTCTTTCCTCTTTTCTCTCTCTCTCTCCTTGCATACCGTGACCAATGTATTACACAGGTAGCAACATGTTAGCTGTCCACTCCACTCTTCTTCAAAGAAGGAGACTTTTTGTAACATTCCATTGGGTCCCATGGGTCGATTTCAGGCCCCAGAGGACGATAATAATAGTTTCTTTCTTTCTTTCTCTCTCTCTCTCTCTCTCTCCGCTTTCAATTGCTTCCTTTTCAGGGCACCCCACATGAATGAAATTCATCTTGTTTTCGTAAGAGGAAGAAGGATACACAAGCATTTAAGAAGGCTAAGTTAAAGGTGGAGGAGTGTCCAAAGAAGGGTTGGGCCGGTCGGCCGGCCAGCAGCGTGCCGACTGTTTGTCTTTTTATTCCCATGCAACTCCACCACCCTCACTCACTCACTCACTCGTCGCCATCGTCACCCTCTCCCCTTCCCTCCTCTCCCCTCCTTCGCTCCTTCGCCCACCTCCTCCTTCAACTTCCATTACCCCTCTTCATCTTCTGCAATGACCATCCCAATCGTTGCTGCCTTCTTCCTCCTCTTTTTCCTTCACCCACGTATTTCGCACCTCTCCTTCTTCTACTCTCCCATTTTATCTCTACGCTTTGGACGTTCGTCATGTTTATTCAGCTCTTGACTCCGCCCCTGCTGCGTTTCAGTCCACTGTATCGATTCAGACGCCGTCAATGACCGGGACTATGATACATGCGACCAGGATTTGGAAACATGGGCGGAGGAAGCTCTGCAGGAATTGGCAAAAGCTCCAACCGGGAATGAACAAAGCCTAAAGGAGCTGCTCTATTTTTTGCATGTGCCCAGAACCGGAGGACGCAATTATCATCAGTGGTAGCTCTTTTCTCGCCCCATGTGCAGTTTTATGGACAACTTCGTGTACAAACAATCTACCGCATACTATGCTGTCGTTGTTGGCGTTGCAGCTTGTTAAAAAATCTGTACCCCTGGGAACAGCGATGCGAGAGCTCCTACGAGCAACTCAGATATAATGCCAGGTAACTTTTCTTGGTACCATTGCATTTTATCGCTTTCCTCTACAACCATGAATTCTTATACTATCAAGTTGAATGCGGCATTGGTATGTAAAGCATCCCAGGACATCCTAGAGATAGAATCAAATTTCCGTTGGAGTTATTCCATTCTTAAACAAACGTCCAAGGAGATAAATGAGTCACTTTCAATACATTGGGCAAAGAGATACAATAGCACAAAGAAGGAAAACCAGAGTCTATTCTATATGAAATTCAATATTGTCCAAGTATTAACACAACTCAACTTCAATATTGACCAAAATAATAGGTCAGAAGCTAGACATTTGATATCTAAGAAGATCTTTCTTCCCCATCTCCTAAATACTGGAACTTCTCATGTAGACTCATACACCACTCTTTTTATATATACACATACAACCTTCCCTCAGAATTGTTGCTTGATTGCAAGTAGCAATCCAAACTATACACTAGTTTTTTATAAAAGGCTATGCAATGATTGGACCAATGATCGAACCATGGTCACTATGTGTCAACTCCACTAGATTTGGCAAGGCTAAGGCCAGGCTAGATAAGACTTTCATCTATGCTCATGCATTCATTCTTGAAGAACTAAGAGTCACTATGGATGATACACACTCAAACTAGCCAACAATGAAGTCCAAATATATCATGAGATCTAAAAGTCTATATATTATACATGTTAGAACTCTTACTTCCTTTCTGAAGATTGTAGCCAACAAGTCCTAATTAAAGAGAAGCTTAGCTTTGACCACTAAGACAAAGACTTATGGACAGTTGAGTAGACCTTGGCAATGCATTTAAAAGAAAATCCTTATGTAATCTTCAACACATTCAAGTCAAGAATTGTACTCCTAGATTAGAACAAAAGTCTAATGCATCATACAAATGTGAATATAGCTTAATCTCATTGCACACCACAAATAGCTTATGGAACTTAAGTCTCTTCAAAGAGAACTATTGTGCAATATTTTCTAGGAATACCTTTCATCTATTGCTTTGGCTTCTTTTAGGAAGAGGGATGCTATTTCCAATGAGCATGCAATTTAGATAAATAAGAAACGGATGCTCATTAGAACTTTAAATATGCCATAAAATATATCGCCATATAAAACCATTTAATATTGTTATCCCTAATTAAATATGCCATAATCCAAATATATCACCATATAAAACCATTTAAGATTGTTATCCAGATCAATAGGGACTTCTAATGTTCCACATGCCAAACCCAAACAAGAAAAGTATTAGAAGAGGCTCATTCTTCAACAAGGCCATGCAAATCATTGGATAAAGCATCACCTTAACTCGAAAGTGATAATTTCCTTGTTTTTTATTCACCAAATTAGGCTGAGTGCAAGGGCTCATAAAGGGGAAGATGATGCTTTTGAAAGTATATCATTGACTCGTTGACCCGTATCACAAAAATATATTGCCTATAAAAGTTCAAACCAAGAAAAAACCCCTCCTGGACTATAAACAACCAAGACAAGAGAGAGGTGGTGCTAGTTCCTGTGTTTTGCAAAGCTATCTCAAATGAAGATCCTACTTAGACAAGTCTACCCTACAACACTGTTGGGCCAACCTAACAATCATCCCAAACACGATGTAACTTGTGGACAAACTTATTGATGAGGTCTATCTAGTATCCTCCTAACATTATTTAAGAAGATTGTACAATAACCTCCAAAATACACCCTAAATTGACCTTTGAAATGTATTAAGCTGTCATGGTACTTATCAATTCACCAACTATATCCAAGGGCCCATATGTGAATCTCCCTTGGTTTGGTGACAGTACCTCTCATAGTGTGCATTGCCCTAAGCCCTTGATTTTCTTCAAACTAAGCACCTTGTGAAAAGCATGCAATGATGCAAGTGCTCCCATAGGTAAGGAGGTAGAAATATAAAATGCAAATGATACCATCTTTTATGCCAAAGACATTGTCTCTTTCTCTCCATACCAATCATTTGAAATGTTCATTGTTGTGAGGACTCGAACCTAAAGACAATGTCTTTAACTTTCTACATTCACTTGGATGACCATTGATGTAGGGGCCCCAAAAGGCATGCATAGAGGTTTGACTAGTTGGTGGTAGAATGCAATTTTGTGGCCAAGGCACATGCATGGGGAGCTAATGAGGGTGCCTTATCACAAATGAAGGCAATGCCTACTGTTTTGGGTCTTTGTTCATAGCTATAGCAATGTGCTTAACTCTACGCAACCATTCAACAATGAGACGCTAGATGGAAGTAGACTCCCAAACCACCTCCTGTAATAGGTTGCAAAGTGAGCAAACTGACAACTATCTACTTGATTGCCAAAGAGGACATGAGCCCCAACATCTCCTACATACTAGCAAGTAGGGTGTTGCTATTGCTTACAAAGCTATAGCCCTATGTGATTCGGTCTACATGTTGACATCTTGTAGCCTAGTAAACAAGGAAAGCCACTTGTACTTTTGTAAAATATAAGTAGCATGGCTTAGCCCATAGATCTTGATGTTATCAACAATAAGGGATTTGATAAACTAAAGTGGGAACCAAGGGTGGTCACTTTCAATACCCTTATATTTAAAATTTTACCTTTAAAAATAATAATAATCCCTCTTTCATATCTAGAAGATTCTTTGTCTTGCTTTTTTTTAAGGTTGAGTCTCCAGTACCTACTACAACATCTTTCCTTCCCCAAAGCCCATTCCTCCTATGGATTGCGGAAGAGAGGACTTGTGATGTTGCAATCTTGGATCTTGAAATTCTGCAATTTGGAAATGCTACCAAGTGTTACTGGGATAGGACCCATAAGCCGTGCATTGCTAGAAAGGATAAGCTCCATGAGGCTAGAGAGCAAGCCGAGATATGCTGGTAGTACGCCGCTCAAGTCATTGTTGTCAAGTTGCAACTTGGTGAGGTTTCCAAGAGAATGCAAAATTGATCTAGATAAGGTGCAATCAATGATAAGCATTTGCTGCACACTAGAAAAACGACTAAAAGATGCAAGGATACTATCGCTGAGCTTGGTAAAAGTTTAATGTGAAAGTGTTTTTTCTTGCACTTTGAAGAGGTTTTATGATAATTGTTTTCCTAGGTCTAACAAGATATGGAAAGTATTTGCTAAGCTTTGTCAAATTTTGAAAGAAGGTTTTGCTAGAAAATGATGAGTGTTTTTTGGAAATCAGAATGTAAACATCAACACTATAAAGACTAAGTGGGAGGCATGTTTCCTTTTAGGATATGTCCACTAACAGAATCCATCTGATTTCAAGATTTTGGTGTTGATTTGACCATGATGAATGTATGGAAAATTTAACGTATGCTGAAGTCTATTACATCATTGGTGTAGCACGGGTGTATACTAGTACATGCAAAATGGCTAAGCTTTGGTCCCAAATTCCCAAGCCCTATTTGGTGGTGGCATATAAGAGAAACTATGTATGATCCCTCCAATCTACAAAGGTATAGCCCTCAAGTTTCTAAGAGTCATCGGGTCCACCACACTCAAAATTGTCTCTCACATAAATAACAAAGTAGTGCATTGAGGATGTGATCAGGTCTTTCATATTAGTAAGCCCACTGGGATAGTATTTTCGTTGCACGTAGGTGGGCCATGTGGCTAAGACCTACCCCATGGTTTCTTGTTGACCTCCACCTTGACCTCATATCCCAACAGAGTGACCTTAGGATGAGAGGGCAAATAGGAAGCATCCATTGCCTAGTCCTAAACCTTCAAGTGACATGGCTCAAAAATGCAGGACGACGATCCTAGACCTTCACCACTGCAGGGTAGCTCAGTTCATGGCCCTCCCCATGGCCATCAACCATCACCTCAACAGCCATCAACCAACTAGCCATTTTGTCAACTCCTAACCCTTGTTCTGACACTGGCCACCCACCCTTCCATTTTGCAACCTATAGGGAGGAGCGAACCTTTTCAAACCTTATTTTGAAGGATGAGATAATTTACAAACCCCAACAAATATATTGTTACATAGGCCTCTAGGTGTTTGGACTACGCTGTCCTATCTTTATGGGACATGTCATTTCCTCAGAGGTTTTTGACCAAGGTTAGATCGTTAGTATTTATGCACTTGCATGTCGCTAGAAACATCCTTTGGTGCCAACTGACAGATCGCTTATTATTATTCTTTCTTTGCACTGCCTCCTTTAGAGGGAGCATGTCACGCACCAAAAATACCGGCTCACCACCCTATCGTCAAGCGACTAAAACGAGTAGATAGCACTAGTGGTGCTGGCTGCACCACCGCACCACATCATGTGCATCCTTGAAGCGATCGGCACTGTGACGCAACTGGTATCGATGCAAAGCATGCTTCACACAAGCACCTGCACCATCGTGCTCTCCCTTACCGTGCCCTGTCTCGAAGTAGCTCCATGTGATCGGAATGCCTGTCTCACGGTGCCATCTGCAGAACCAATAAAACTGTCTAGCAGATTTGAACTGAGCACGTTGGAGTTGCTTATTTCTCGAGTAGGGGTTGGGAGCCATGGAGAGAGGCAAAGTTTACCAAAATTTAGAGAGCCTTCAATGCTCCTTTTGGTCAGCGCCATACCATACCCTTGCAGATTTCACATCAACCTTTGGGCCATGCATAAGAGGGATCCACATGTGGCTGGTTGATAACAAGCGCCTTTTGAGCTTTCTTTTATGTTAGAGGAAGTTCAAATTGATCCAAAATCGATTTTAAAAACTTATGGAACACAAAAAAAACTGTCTTTTCATGTTGAAGAAGAATGAGATTGACCCAAGTTTGATATTTAAATGACGATTCTTAAAAATCCTTGGTAAGTCTTTGTGAGGCTTTGTGGGGCTTGGCAAAATGGAGCCAAGTTCAGTTTTGAAACTCTCGAGGCTTAAGGATGCTTAAAAGGGCCAAAGTTCAATTTGGGTGTCTTGCAAAATAAGCACTTCCGAGTGCTCTCAATTTGTTGCTAAGGACAACCAAATTGGCCTAAATTCTATTTGGTTTGGTGTTGGAAGAGGTCTTGATGGAGAGGCAAAACCAAATTCCGTTCTTACCCTTGGGTGAAATAATTCACTTGGAGAGGGTAAAATGGTATGAATAGGGTAGACACGTGGCATGACCTTGCCACGAGTCAAAAACATCATCTCTCTAACAAGCTCTTTCAATTGTGCATATCAAATTGAATGGAAACTGAACCATAAGCCTTAAGCATTAACGACTTTCCTTGAACTAAGAGACCTCATGGAGTGTGAGAGGCTCAATACAAGAAGACTTTGTAAGCCTTCAATGATGGGAAATGAGCTCCAGGTAGCTTATCTTTTACACAACTGAAGGTGGAGAGTACCTGAAGCACTTTGACACGTGGTGTCATAGGGCACTTCCCAGTGCTTGCGGGGGTTTTCCAAGGCAAAGATGGGGTGAAGTAGACCTTCCCCCACTTGAAATATATGGGCTGAAGGCTGTAAGCTGCTCTTTCTTCCTACATTTGTGAAACTCCACTTGTCACAT
Organism: Dipteris shenzhenensis; assembly: GCF_047967505.1. NCBI lineage: Eukaryota > Viridiplantae > Streptophyta > Polypodiopsida > Gleicheniales > Dipteridaceae > Dipteris > Dipteris shenzhenensis. The sequence goes on along the minus strand of NC_141603.1, from coordinate 53,127,588 downwards.
CTACACACCAACGCATATGGAGAATCCCTTCTCTCGCTCTTTTACTCATTCACTCTACCCAAAGCCTCTTTCTCTCTCCCATGTCTTCTCCCATGCGTGGGATCTCTTTTTCCTGCTCTCTGTTCACGGTGCCTTTGCAAGGTTCCAAACTATGCACTCTCAGTCAAAAATGCATAAACCTCTCTCCATCAACAAATTCTTGAGAAACAATTAGAATGTCCACCTCCAACTGTAAATTGTGGGCCGTAGGTGTGTTGGAATGACACCAATTTATAGCAGTAGCTTCGTCTCCACTAGAACCGTAGGCATAGAACAATTCTCCTTTCTGCAACGTAGGCAGTTTCAGGCTCTCCGATGAATGTGATCGTCACCAAATGCTCTAACTCATGTCAACGTAGAGGGAAAAGAACTTGGAATGGAGATTGAGATGGCTTAAGGGAGGGCACAGCACCAACATAGGGGGAAAAGACATGGGAGTGGAGATGGAGATGGAGATGGTTCGAGAGAGGACACAGCACCAACATGACTAACCCTACACTACATTGTATTCAAACATGGGTGTATACATTCTCCACGACCATGCCTTCTTGCATGTAGGACTATACTTGGATGCCAATGTGGCTTTTATCTGAGTGAGTGCATGTAGCACTACGATGTTGAGAATGCAACCTCAACAAGGAGCAGATGCTTAAGGCAAGAGCATCCAAGATAACATGTAGGCGGAGGCGGCTGATTGAGGGGACTCCATCGAGAAACTTTTTCGAATGTTTAAAGAAAAATGCAGACTACACTTGGACAATGGGGGGATTATACTAACGCTTGGAAGATAGCACAACAATTATTCAATAACTTGAAAGAAAATGCAGGACGAAAGCCAAATACTGCTGAAGTTGAGAGAGTAAATGCAATAGCTTACTTCATTTTGTGGTTGCAAGACTAAATAGAAGGGGATGCCAAGCAACTAGTGATACTGTTTACTGATAAGGAAATCTGGGACATGTTTAGTAAAATGCAAAAGGGAAAGTCCCCAGGCCCACATGTCCTTACAACAGAATTCTGCTGTCACTTTTGGGATCTGATCAAGGATGTATATGTAGCAACGATTAATGAATACCAATGTAGGGCTGATCATGCTAGTCCGCAAAAGGACCAATTGAATGAAGGAGGGTGGCCAATCACAAAAGTGAACACATTATATAAGTCAATGACGGAAAGAATGAAGTTTATGCTTGCACGGTTGGTGGAACGAGAATAGCATGGGTTTGCTCACAACAGAGACATCTTCAAAAACATGTTAAAGTCACTGATCATAGTTTATGTAACGGAGAATGATACAGATGCAGTGGTGCTGGGGATTGATTTGCAGCTGAATTGTTGGGGTTTAGTCAGGACTCAAGAAATAGTATGGCACTGTAGTCCTGGTACATACCTTGGCTGAAAATTAAAATGTCCAGTCAATACTTGTCCCAACTCATGATGGACACGTCATGTGCAATGGAAATGACGGTCATATGTAGGCTTCATCTTCTTCTGGATATCAATGCCATGTGTAGAGAAGACAAGGTGTAATGGCATGCAGTGTGTGTGGTCTAAATGACTCGTGGCTTGATTCTTTTAAGGGTGTAAACAGTTGTTTGCAGTGCAGAATTACAAAAGTAAGCTGATATCTTAATAACATTGTCTAAGTTTCCTCAATGACCTTGGGCAAACTTTCTCACATGGAAGCTGTGAAAGTTCCTTTGGCCTAGAGTAAGCAAATGCTCAAGGAAATAACCATTGCCAGTACCATACACCAGCTCCAGCAGATTGACAAATGTTGGGTCAGATGGGTCACTACCCCAGTTATGAGTCCCCAAAATGGGGACAGGACAGATGCAATCGATTAGGGCAGGTCTAGGAGTGGTGAGGGAAACCACGTGGGCTGCTGATGTGCAGGAATGAAGGCTGCCATATGGTCTTTATGGATGGCCCAGCCATGTGGCCCTGGTAGAGGGCAGGTTTGGGACTGAAGAGAGCCCAGCAAAGGGGCTAAATGTGCAGCCATATGGGCCTTTTACAGGCCTGGTTAAAGTTACCAGAAACAGCAGGTTGGCCAGTGGAGAAGCAGGTCAGTGGGCCTTGTGTGGGGTCAGCCTGGGTTGACAGCAGGTCAGCTGAGCTGACAATGGGCCAGCTCAGCATGCTGGTTGGCCAGGTCTGTAAATGGGGCTGCCATCCCCACTCCTATAAATAGAGCCATAGGCCTTCATTCTCTCTATCCTCAAAGCCACTGAAGCCCCACAGGACAGGCATGCAGCAGCTTGTGAAGGGAGCCAGTGGTAGCCATCTCGTGTCCCATTTGGTACTTCTACTGGAGCATCTCTTGGCTGCACGTGTCAGGTACACAGAGGGCACATGTTGTGTTGAGATCTGTCAAGTACACAGAATCGCAAGATCTGTGCTCTTTGGAGCATTAGTTATGCATGGTATTTTGGCTGTCTACTTGGCTGTACATATCTTCCACAGCTTTATGTATGGGTATATTTGTGTGCATGTGCCGTTTAGGTGAGATCGTGAGTGTTTGTGATTCTGGGAACGTTCCGCTCTGCAAGAAGCTAGCCTCGTGTATTGTGATAGAGAGCTCCTAGGGAGAGAGTTTATTATCGATATCTATTATCTTGGATGTACCATGTGATTGGAGGCAGAATGCTTCTTAGCATCCTTTTAGCATCCTTTATTACCAAATTCCAATGCTACGGAAACTTTCCCCTTTTTTGAAAAGATAAAAGACAATGGTCCTTTCTATTGAGTTAATAGGTCGTATTTATACTAGTTGATCTTTTCGAGATACGAACGGCCAATCTTTTAGTGCAATGTTAAATCGTCGGGAAATTTTGTTAACAGTAATGGTGTTATTTTCATTAGAAGGCTGCAGTAGCAAAGTTGATTGGATGTGCTAATATAATGATACAAACTTTGAGATCCCATAATGGCCTTCAAATTCTATAATGGCCTAATTTGTGTCATTTTATGGATATGCTGCAGCAAGCACTGCAGATTGCTTGTCAGTCATGATGATTATAGTGTCCTCACGAAGATCCCAGCAGAGTCAACCTCTGTCATCACAAACATACGGGATCCTGTTGATCGCCTTATCAGTGCATATGAGTTTTCCCTTTCAGTTGCTTCCAGGGAATTCTTACCAAAGAGAAATAGTTCCAAAGTCGTTTACCGGGATTTGTTACCGACGAGAAATAATGCAACTACAAGCATTACGCCCGCGAACAAGCAGATTGGTACACTGTATATATGGCCATGGAGATTTCTTTGCCCCTGGATGCTCAAAGATCTTGCCAAGCGTGTAAGTAGGCTCTGGCCTTTTGCATATGCATGTTGTATGATTTATACATAGGCCTTCTTATGATTCATAAGAAAAAATTAAGTAGGCTCTAGCCTTTTGCATATGCATATTGAATGACTTTTTTTGTGTGGTGAAAACCTGTTGTGTTATATTACAATGTGTAGCGATGCTATTACAAAATCATAAAAGGTCTTTGTACAACAAATATGCAGTGTTGTCAATCTGACGAGCTCGTAGGCAATAGAAAAAGGGTGGCTGTAACGACACTTTGAAGAAAGAGAACGGGAGAAAAGGAAGGTTGCTAAAGGCTCTATGATTGTGGTCCTTCCATAAAGTCCATAGAGCCCAATAGTGACACCTAGCTGAAAAAAAGGTCATAACCTGGCCTTATAGGGTGCCGTCCAAAGAGCCAGAAAAGCCTACTAAAAGTAGCACCAGGAAAGCGTGCCTACAACAGCCTTTGTAGCAAGAATTTAAAATCTCTAGACTCGGCCTGTTTTATGACTTATATGTTAGGAAATGGAGTCAATTTGAGTGACTTTTAGTGTGTTCTAGAGTGCCATGTGTCACTATGAGACTTATCCCATATACATTTGACACTAAGAGTGTGTGCGCCTATCCTAAAAAGGCATTGTACTTTCATTGTCATAATCATCAAGCCTTATGCCTTTCTTGATCATGTAAGTACTTTGCTTGGTTGTATATTTCTTTCTAGCATTATTTCATTTCCTTTATGCTTTTCTAGTCTTGCTTTTCCTTTCCATTCCATTCCATGTCTTGCATCTTCATATGGTATCAGAGCTAGACTATCTTCCAAGAGGTTGAGGTAAGAGATTGAGGACATTAAAGCCTCTCTCCCTCATTCCCCTTGGAGGAATGGCTTCTCCAATTCCATATTGAGCTCTACTCCCTCCACCCTGAGCCTCACCAACAATGGCAACTCAACTCAAGGCTCGTGGCAACTCCAATGGTGTGAGGCAGCTCAGCTCCTTTCGTGGCAGCCCCATGCTTCGCTCCTAGGCGCCATTCTCTTGGCCTAGTGCCCAGCTCGCAGCAAGCAGCAAGCCCTTCATTCTGCCCACTTCTCTGTCCGTACCAGCCGTACGAACAGCCGTACAACAGTACGGACTGCCATACAGTCTTCCCGTACTCTCTGCCCGTACAGCCTACCCGCTCCTCTTCTCTACCCGTTGCTGTTCTGCCTGCCATTCCTTCCTCTCCTACATCTCCATTGTGCCTGCCATTTTTTTCGTTTGCCCGCCATTTCTCCCATTTCTTCCTTCGCCCACCATTTTTTCACATTTCTTCCTCAGACCTCCATTTCTCCCTTAGCTCGCCTGTGCCCTTCATTCTATCCATCACTCTTCTCTCTCCTAGCTACCAGCTTTATGGGTTCGCTTTCCACCAACTCTCTTCTTGTGGACAAATTCAAGGGGGACGGATTCCCTACATGGCAAACAAATGAAAGAAGGAATGCTCTTCTCTCGGTGCCCTTCATCAATCCACTCCCACTCTCCAAGGTCCCACTGCAAACATCTGATAGGGACACTTCCATAGAGCCAAAGTCTCCATGAACCCAGAGCTAGAAGAAAAGGGTCGAGATCTAGGTATCAGTGTGAATTTGTGCCCTGCTCCATAAAACCTACAACCCTGACCAGCTGGAAAGGAACCCCCTGAAGAATATCATCAGAAGACATAAGTACCTCCCTCCAGACTGAACATAAAAAACCAGGGCATCCTCTTGTGCATCCCGCAAAGCAATACTGAATAGGAATACCAGTCCCAATGAAAGCACCCAACCAAGTGGAATCCGTAGGGGGCATATCATCTGTACCCATCCACTCCGCTGGAATGGCTGCATCAATCTGCTGAATCTTCCCTGCACTCCCTCTGAGATGACCAATTGATAAAACTCTCCGATCCTCTGGAAGCTTCTTGAAAGCTTTCCAAGATCCCATAGTGGATGCAAGGTCTCTCTCCCATTTGGACGGCTGCATATAGTGTGAATTTCCAAGTGGTCTGCCATGCTGCTCAAGTATGCTTTCATTCCACATAATGGGTTGCCTATCAATTTCTTCGCGAGACGAGGGTGGCACTCTCTGAAGTGTACTTCTGAAGCTATACCAAGCTTTCGAATGGCAGCCATAAGAGGAGAGGAGGGAGGTCTCTGAGCAGGGCTGACGTAAAAATCCATCTAGTGGTGTTCATCCACTCTCCTCCTGAGGTGGGAGTACATGTTTATATGCTACGTATGAAAAAATGCTTCCAAGGATCCTATCTAGGCATCAATCCTCTAACCACTATCTTACAGAGCATGGCCCTGCAGCATGGCCCTGCACTGCAAGTCTGGGTTGATGATATTAAGACCCCCTTCCCCAGTTGGGAGTATGAGGGTCTCCCAAGCCACCCTGGCTATGGCATCTACCGTCCCATCAAGTCCACTCTAAAAAACGTTTCTGATAGGTCTCTTGAGCTGATTGATACTATCCCTGGAGCCGCACCAGCATGAGCAAACAAACCAAGCAGTGGCCAATAACACCTAGTTGACCACCACATCCCTAGGTGCCAAGTCTAGTTTGGCCGAACGCGAGAACAAGAGTTTCCTCCTTATGCTCTCCACCAGCACAAGAGAAAATTGTTGTGTAGGAGAGATGCCCAAACCCACCTGGCATCCCAAATACCTGACGGAAACACCCCTCTAAATCCATGTGAAACCAAAATCAGCTCCCTAGCCTGGAGTGTCCTCATCGGATCCAAAAGCTTCTCTCTCTCTCTCTCTCTCTCTCTCCCCCCCCCTACATGATCAACAGTTCCCCACTCAACAAAGTCCTACTGCTCCAGCCAAGAATGTCTTAGAAGCTCTTGATTTCAAAATTTGCAACCGACCTCGACTTTGAATGCCTTTTCGTGCACCTACCAACATCTTCAGACATCCAAATCCAATTGTACTGAAAGGATAGAGTTTGAGACATATGTTGTGACCGATGATGGGGTTCCTTCATCTTTGGCTGGTTGTAGAGAGCCCGAATTCCCTCCAAGAGGTGATTCTCTTGGAGACTCTTGTGGAGACTCTTGAGAGAGGTACTCCTCGATAGAGATTAGAGGTCTTTGGGTTACCAGACTAGTGTCTGAGGTGCAGACAGAAGGCACACCTGGCTAGGGATTGCATGAGATACTGCACATCTAGTTGAACCAATAGAGGCTTAGTGACAATGGCAAAAAGCAAGGGTGCAAGGGGACACCCTTGCCTTATTGATCTTCTCAATGTTAACTTGTGGAAAAAATACCATTAACAGCCGAGATCTAAGCCTAGGCATTTGCAAACAACATCTTTACCATTTTGCAGAAACCCCTCTCGAAGCAATGCCTTCATAGTATGAAGGATGAAAAGGCTGTAAGAAGTGAGCGTTTGTGGTGTGGCATCCAAAAAAACAGCCATGTCATCTGCCAGCTCACTGTCCAAAATCTCATCTTCTTGCCTCAATGGAAGTCTCAGCCCAACAATATCAGCTTGAGATCTAATGTAGATACTCCTAGCTTCAGCCACAAACAAAATAAGAAAGGGGGCTAAAGGGCATGAGAAGTAGCTGAACGGTCTGACTGCTGCTGCTCCCCGCTCCTCCTGCTCCCCGCCTCACTGCTGCTCTCCTCGCTCCGTGCTGCTCTCCCCGCTCACTACTGCTCTCCCCGCTCCCTGCTGCTCCTCCTGCTCCCCTCCTCGCTGCCCCCTCCCTTCCCTCCTGCTGCTCCTCCTCCCTGCTGCTGCTCCTCTCCCTGCTCCCTGCTGCCTCTCTCCCCACTCCCTGCTGCTCCTCCTGCTCCCTCCTCGCTGCCCCCTCCCTTCCCTCCTCGCTGCCCCCTCCTACCTGCCCTCTCCCCCGCACTGCCCCCTTCCCCTGCGCTGCAGCCTCCCCCCCCTGCGCTGCAGCCTCCTCCCTCCCCCGTGACTGCTGCTGCTCCCCCTGCGCTGCAGCCTGCTGCTCCCCCCCGCACCTGCTGCTGCTCCCCCCCCGCTGCAGCCTGCTGCTCCCCCCCTGCACCTGCTGCTGCTTCCCCCCCGCTGCAGCCTGCTGCTGCTTCTCCTCCCATCTCCTTCCCCTCTCCTCTACTCCTCTTCTCCCCCTCTCCTCCACTCCTCCTCTCCCCTATCCTCCCCTCCTCTCCCCTCCTCCCCACTGTCTCTTCTCTCTCCCTTCTTCTTCACCCTCTCCTTCATCTGGATTACCCCTATTCTCTTATGGGGGTCTCCTGGGTTTCAGGAAAGCGGACGGAGTTTTTATTTTTTGTGTTTGAATCGGCCAACACACCTTGATTGACGAATGGGTTCCCATTCAGTCAATCCGTCTCCGTTCACACCAGCCGCGAGAACTGTCACTTTTTCAAAAGACGAGCTACAACAGTTGCAAAAGGATTTCGAACTTGAGTGTTCCACGACTCTCTTCGCACACATTCATGGCTCACACCCCTCCAGGTTACAAGCTAGAGATTGGATGCTGTCGGCGCTTCCTCAGGACCTCCCCCCCCACCTCAAGGATGTTCGTTTGTTTGTTTTTTTTGGCCGAAAAAACAGTGCTGATTATATTACTTCGAAAAAACAAGATACATGAGGTCAGTTTTGCAACTGACGGGCTGCGTTCACAAATCGGACGCAACCCTAAATGGAAACAAAAAGCTCTCTCTCACGGAGGGATCAGGCGGGTGTGAATAAACAGCCAGAGAGGTGGTGAATAGCGCCACTGAAGGCCCTGAGAAGTATGCTCGAAGAAGAGGCCCTGCGTATCCCAATCTTGGAGGAAACGTCTCCGCTTCTCCCGGCCAGCCCGGGAGTCTCCCTGAATCTGGTCCCACTGGCCTCTGAGTGTGTGGATGATCTCACTCCAGATGTCGGCCATGATCTGGGCAGTCGAAAGAGAGGTACCACCGAGGATCTGCGCGCAGCGCGAGGTCCAAATGTGCCAGCTAGCGATGCTGCTAATAATCTCCCAGACTGGAGATCCTGTGTCTGCCTCTGCCAGGTGCGGCGGGATGCCCTCCAGCGGCCCCCAAGTCCCCTGTGTGATAAGGAATATGGGGTCCTGCGGGCCTGCCTCGAACAACTGATGAAAGCCAGGTGTGGTGCTGCACCAGCAGAACGCGCCCCAGGTGATCAAACCTAGCTCCGGTGTTGCGCGTGTAAGGATCCCGAAGGTCCACCTCCACACTTCCTGGGCGCGAGTGCAGCTCCACAGGCAGTGTTTTGGTGACTCCTCGTCCTCATGACAAATCTGACAAAGTCCATCCTGACCAATCTGCCGCAACCAGCTCCCCACTGGAAGACCCTTGTGGGCGAGTAGCCAAAGGAAGTAGGAAATCTTCCGCGGCTGCCAACTCTCCCACAAGGCCTTCCAGAAGACCTGCAAAAATAGCCTGGAGATACCCTGAGCATACCAACTGGGCCGCTGGGTGGGCGGGCGGCTCTGCATCCTTCCGAGAACTCTCCTGCCCAATGTCGTGCTGTAAGCGAAGAAAGGGATCGGCCCCTGGCCTGCCACAACCTCTGGCCATCTCCACTCACTTGGGTCCCAATCAAGCTCTGATAGGGCCCGCCCCTCCCAAAGCCAAAGTCGCCATAACTGCAGTTGATCCTGCTCTATACTAGGATCGATCCGCCAAACCTTCCCCACGAGGCCTACGACCCGAACCCTCTGCCACGAGAGAAGGGGGTCGATGAGCACACCCTCTCTCCTGAGTCGGCCGTCCCCCAAAACCGCGAAGAAGGAAACAAAGGTGCCGTCCATCCGGCCTGCAACCACCAGTGGGATGCCACGGGGGGTGAACTGTCCAAGCCAACGGTCATCACCAGGCATGAGGATCTGAATCTCGGGTGGAACCAACCAACCGGCAGGAATCGCTCCGTCTATCTCTGTGCATCTCGCCTGAGCTCCACGGACACCTCCTGCTGTGGCTGCTAGAGCAACGGTCTCCAAGTGTCTGTAAGTGTCCCTCCAAACTCGAAGGGACCGGGCTGGCCCCCGCATCCAACCGTCCCACAGGATATGTGATCTCTCCCCCAGCTGAAGGCCCAAGGTATCTCTGACCTGATCGTTCCAGATGAGCGGCTGGCGGTCGATCTCCTCCTGACTGCTAGGAGGGGCTTGGAGGAGACTGAGACGGAGTCGCCTCCAAACTGTGAGAAGGCTACGAATGAGCGGGGAGCGGGGGTGAGTAAGCGGTGCAGAGGTGAAGATCCACCGAAGGGAAGGTAGCCACTCTCCACCTCGGTGCGGGATGCAAGAACTGATCCCTTGCGGAAGTAACATCTTCCACGTTTGCCCCCCGGGGTCAAACCGCGGATGACTAACTTGCCCAGCAGGGCCTGACTGTGAAGCTCAGGATCAATGACCCCCAAGCCACCCTCAGCCTGCGGAAGAATGACTGTCTGCCAGGCTACCCTGGCTCTGGTATCTCTGAGGACCATCCCCCCCAGACCACAGGAAATTCCAGACCATCCTCCTGAGCTGTGCCACGCTGGATCTCGAGAAGCACCAACAAGAGGCCACATACCAGGCCGTGGCCAGGAGAACCTGGTTGACTACAAGAGCACGACCTGCAAGAGAAAGCTTAGCAGTGCTCCAAAAAGCTAGCTTCCGTCGAATGGAATCTAGCACCGGGAGAAACTGCTGAGCTGGCGTGATGTCCAGGCCGACCTGAAAGCCGAGATATCTGGCTGTCTGGTCCTGCGGGATCCATCTGAAACCCAAAAACCTCCCCCACTGTGAGTGTGCCCCAGGGTTTGTGAGAAAACCAACTGATTTGTTCCAGTTGATTTTCGCACCGGCTGCCGAGCAGAAGACCTCTAAGGCCAGCCTCACCCTCTCCAGCATCATCTCATCATCCTGAACGTACAGCGCTGTGTCATCTGCATGGATGTTCGTTTGTTGGGATGGGGTTTCTTTCAGGTGTGCCTAGATTCCCCGGATGTCACAAGAGACCTGCTACAGGCCAGGTTTCTACTTCTAGGCTATAGGAGGATCTTTTTGTTTCCTTTTCAACCGGGATTTGACCGAGTTGAAGAGGACAAGCAGGGAGTTTCTGTTTTCATTAGGTTCCTTGGTCTTCCCTCAGTTTATCACCAGCTTCTTTCAGTTATTGGCGAGAGGTTTGGTGTGGTGGCAGTGATCCCCCCTCTCCCTGGCGAGCCCTCTTCGGCTAGTGAGGCGGTCAGGATGGACGGGGTACCCAGGGTTAGGATCATTGTCCAGGACCCCAATATTTCAGATGACCACATCATGCTACAGCGACCCGATGGGTCTTTCTTCCGCCGGAGATTTGAGGTTGCAGGTCGGCAGGACTAGTGCAGGATTTGCAGATCCTCGGGGCACTTTGCCAGAGATTGTCCAAAGAAGAAAAAGAGGCCCACAAAGCAACCAGCTCGTACTAGCTTACGACAAAGAGCTGGAGCAGGACCTACCGCTCCACAGACACGGGCTCCCCCCTCTCCTAGGGCTACTCGAGTCCCTTCGGCACCCTGCGCCACCTCTAGCCCACGGAGACTACTGTTCAGGAGCCTTGTTCGACTCCACCCTTGGATCAGGCTGTACCTTCCTCAACAGCGCAGGTTGTTGGCACCTTGTCTGCACCACTTTTTGATCAGGATCCAGTACAGGTGCCTCCCTCTTTGGACAGAGGGAAGGGGGTTTTACATTCTCTTCCTGCTTCGGTAGGAATCCTTCGTACCCCCTCCCCAGAACTGGCTCAGTGGAACTCATTTTCCGCTTTGGAGGACCTCTCTAGCCTCCCAGATGATGATTTTGTACCCTCTACTTTTGGAGAGCCAATTATCGGCATCCCTATTGAGAGATCCTTCTCTCTCTCACCTGTGGACTTTCCTCCCCTCGGACCTCGTGTGTATGGCAGGAGGTCTACGGTAGAGGCTTTTGTTTCCGCCACGAGGTCAGGTAAGGTATTCCAACCCACTTCCTCCCGCCAATGAGGATAGCCAATTGGAATATACAGGGATTGGGCGGCATCCCTCATCGCCGTCGCAGACAGCTGATCAGGAATCAGCTCCATCCAAGTGTTTCAGGTGGTTCCCTAGACATTCTTTTTCTTTAGGAACACAAATTGGATATCAGAGATTGCTCCGAGTCAGGTAAGTTGCTCTCAGGCCGGACTTTTTGGCTTCCTACCCTAGGAACCAGAGGAGATACTTGCATTTCAGTTTCAGACTCTATTCTCCCTCTGGTCATTGGACACGGTACCATAACCCCCTCCAGGGCCCAGTGGATTTTACTTCTGATTGACGGATGTAAGGTTGGTTTCCTCAACCTTTATGCTCCGAACAACAGAGGGGACCGTGTTTTGTTTTGGAAAGAGTTGCTCTCGTGGGCTGACATTGCGGATTCGTGGATTATTGGAGGTGACTTCAACATGGTTGAAGCACCTTCTGATAAGAAAGGGGGCGAGAAGGTGGTATCCACTCCCTTGAGAGAGCAGCCTGGGATGCCTTCTTGTTCAGGTTCAGTGGCAGAGATGTTTAGTCAGATGATGCATTTCTTGTTTAGTCTCAGTCACTTTTGTTTTCATGGTCGAACCATAGGGTGCAGATGCCTATCCATGCTCAGATTGACAGATTCTATGTGGGTGACTGGGCTCTTGATAGAGGGGGGACAGTTTCGGTGTTTCCACTTCAGACCATTTTCCGGTAATTTTGTCCATTTCAGAGCCTCATATGAGAGGACGGTCTCACAGTATCAGGATCCCAGATGCCTTATACACGGATGAGACTCTCACAGAGGTAGTGTTGGAGATCTGGGTTTCTCATATGCAGGGGGAGGTGGCCGGTCCTTCACATGTGGCCACAGCACTTGCCAGTATCAACGACTTCTATCACTCCATTGCTAGTGCTCGACGAGGTGAGGTACTCAGGTGAGAGATCGGTATCCGCTGGCAGTTGGCATCCCTTCAGAGGGAGGAGCAGAAACGACCATCAGATGCTTGGATACAGGAGCGCCTTGCTGCGGCAAGGGCTCACTTGCAAACCTTGCTTGATCAGAGAGCAGAGTATGCCTTCCATGCACAGGAGTCCTTTTGGATACAGATGGGAGGGAGAGTCAATAAACACTTTTTCTCTACACTTGGCCCCAGACATAGTAGAGAGAGTGTCAGGCAGCTTATTGACTCGGACGGCGTTTTGCAGTCCCATCCGAAAACCGTCATGCATTTAGCAACATATTTTTATACCTCCCTTCTTTCTGCAAATCCGAACTCACAGGCCAGAGAGGTGGCTAGAGATGAAGTTTGGTAGAGTTTACCTGTGTTGGTCACCCCAGAGATGTTATGCTCACTTGATGCACGCTTTACCAACACAGAATTCAAGACTGCTCTCTCTGTCCTTCATAAGGGCAAATGCCCTGGTTCCGATGGTCTTACTCCTCCTTTTTTTATAGCCTTTTGGGATATGATAGGTGATCATATTACTTCAGCCCTGCAGGGCATTTGGGATTCGGGTGAGATGCCTGACTCACTGACCGAGGGACTCATTCACCTTATCCCTAAAGGTGGCAACAGGAATTTTGTATCCCATTGGAGACCCATCACTCTTTTGGGCACTCTTTACAAAATCCTTGCCAAGGCGATCAGCATTCGACTTCAGCCCCTTCTTCCAGACCTCATCCATGATACTCAGATAGGCTTTGTGCATGGCAGGAGCATTTTTGATAATATCTTTTCCTTTTGGGAAGCCACAGAGTGGGCTATGCAGAGTGGGCAGAGGCTAGCAGTTTTACTCTTGGACTTTGAGAAAGCCTATGACAGAGTAGATTGGGGTTTTCTTGATGGCACTCTTCTACAGTTTGGATTTTCAGATGCTTGGATCAGAGGGGTGGCTTCCCTTTACAGATCAGCCCACAGCCAGGTTTTGATTGGAGGGGTAAGGGGTGACAGGTTTCAGATTTCCAGATCAGTTCGTCAGGGATGCCCTTTAGCCCCCTTCCTCTTTCTTTTTGTGGCAAAAGCTATGAGTATCTTCCTTAGATCTCAAGCTGAGCTTTTTGGGCTGAGACTGCCCTTGAGACAGGAGCAGGAGCTTTTTGACTGTGAGTTGACTGATGACACTGCTATTTTTATTCAAGCCTCCTTGCAGTCACTTGATTCTTTCCGGACAGCCTTGGATATTTTTTGCTCAGCTGCAAGGGCACACATTAACTGGGATAAATCCTCTGGATTTTGGATCAGTGATGAGGACACTCCAGGCTGGGGAGTTGACATTGGTTTTTCCTGGATTCAGAGGGGTATTCCTATCAGGTATTTGGGATGTCAGGTAGGATTGGACATCTCTCCAGCACAGCAGTTTGCCCTAGTACTAGAAAGTATAAGGAAAAAGCTCCTATTCTGGAGCTCTGCCAAACTTGACCTTGCATCTAGAGTTGTGGTAGTGAATCAGGTTCTCTTGGCCACCTCCTGGTTTGTGTGTTCTTGCTGGTGCCGGTCTAGGGATTGCATCACTCAGCTCATCAGACCAGTCAGGAATTTTTTATGGAGTGGACTTGATGGCACAGCAGATGTTTCAGCAAGGGTGGCCTGGGAGACTATTATTCTCCCTACATGTGAAGGGGGCCTTAATGTCATTGACCCGGACTTGCAGTGCAGGGCATTGCTTTGTAAGGTGGTGGTGAGGGGACTCATGCCTAGGCAGGAACCTTGGAAGGATTTCTTTTTTGGACGCATTCAGGCTTGCACACCAACCTTGGGAGATGATTGGGTGGACAGACCTCGCTGGATTTTCATATCAGCCCCTCTCAGATCTCCTGCCTCTCCTCTCATGACTGCCATCCTAAAAGCTTGGGGGAGCTTCAGGAACACTCTTCAAAGGATTCCACCTTCTACCGTCGAAGAGATTGATAGGCAGCCGATCATTTGGAATGATAGTATTCTTGACGAGCATGCCAGACCACTAGGCACTTCCCATTACATGCAGTGGTCTAAATGGGAGAGAGGCCCCGCCTACACAGTAGGCACTTGAAAATCTTTTATCAGGCTACCTGAGGATCAGAGACTGCAATCCGTGAGTCACCTCAGAGGGGTAGCACGCAGGATTCAGCAGATAGATGCAGCCATCCCGGTGGAATGGACAGTTGAGCTGCCTATTACTTCCACCACTTGGATGGGGGCTTTTTCGAGGACATCAGTTCCTTTACAGGTGATCGCTCTCCGAGGTCTTGGGGAAGACGCACTGGTCTTTGATGTTGGGGATGGAGGTTTACTTTCTACATCCAAGGATGGCATTCTTCTTGAGGTTGCCTTTCAGCCTGTCAGGATTGCTGGTTTTGTGGACCATGGAGCGGGCTTGCAGTGGTACTTAGACCCCGACCCTCTGCTCTTGGCCTTGGGATCCTGGAGGTTGTGGTTATATGGAGGTGCACCTATCAGGTGCTTGCAGTGGGACCCAGGAGAGTGGGAATGGATAGATCATGGGCACCAAGAGAGGGGGATTCCCTTCTTTCGTTTCACGGTTGGTAATGCCAGGAGGTTTCAGCTGAACAGTAGGGGTTGGATTCCCTCCAGAGCCCCCCATTGGGAAAGCTTCTTCATCACTGCAAATTTGCGTAGAAATTTCTAGAGGAGGCTCTGGAAATCCCTCAGAAATAGAAAGATCACTCTTTTCTTTTGGCTTTCTATTCATGGAGGGATTGCAGTGAACCTGTGGAGATCACGATTTGGGGCTGATCCCACTTGTCCTCGATGTCATTGTGTAGAGGAGTCAGTGCGACATTGCCTTCGGGACTGCAGTCAGGCGAGGACTGTTTGAAAAGAGGTTGCTCGGATACTCAGCATCTTTCACACTTCCCCTTTCTTCATGACTTGGGGCTCGGTCGCATGGTTATCTCTTACCGGGTCCCAGGTGTTTTATGAGGGTGAGCCTTCTTCTTGGGCACTCTCGGTCCGCCGGCAGGTGATAGAGCCCTGCTCTCTGCAGGATGTACCACTTACTCCCTTCAGAGCTTTGTGAAGATCCACACTTTTCGAAAAATGCAAATGTGTGCAATGCATGCAGAATTTGAATGCCGATTGGCCCTCCAATGGGGAAGAGCGCCCTCGTGAGAGTACTTGTTTCTTTTTCGACCTACATGCAAGGTGGGAGAGGGAGATGACGGATGAATGCAATGTGGTAGAAAGAATGCTACGTGAGATTTTTCAATGAAAGGGTGATACCCTTTCATTAATGTCCCTTGAGATCACTCAAGTTCCATCTTCCCATTTACACCTACCCTTAGCCTATGACCCATGCACCTACCATTCAATGCACTCTAATGCACCCTTTCCCTTTCCTATTGCCCCTAGGACCTAGACACGTGTGTGCACATCTTTATTACTAATCATTGGCCAATGTTACATAGTTTTGGCGGTACTATTTACACCGCTTGATCGATCATAAATACAAACATATAACCGCACCATCAAATTGGCGCCTAACAATAATAAAGTTCTAATGACTATTAATTAACTAAATAATCATTTCTCTTGTCATGACACTCCCTCCTGCTTGAATGAGCAGAAGTCCTCTTCTGGATTATTGCTTGTCTCTTCCTCTTATGTGCACTTTCTCTTGTTACTTCTGCCATTGCATCGCCTCTTTGTAATCTGCGAGTATCTGTGGAAAATCTGTAAAGAACTCTTCTTCCATCCATTGTGCATCACTAGCTGGCTGGTTTTTAAACTTCAGTAAATACATATATCTCTTCTTTCCACGAGTACTCTTCTCTTTATGGTATACGATCTGTTCCGGAGTAAGAACTTCAGTCCCATCTTCAAGTTCAGGTTCTTCTTGCTGCTGAGTATCCAAAAACGCAGAAGTATCGCCATGGTATCTCTTCAAATTGCTCACATGAAAGATGTTCTTCATACGCCAGTGGGCTGGTAACTTCAGCTCATACGCTCTGGATCCTTCTTCTGGATATAAAGCTGCTGAAATCTGAAATGGACCATAAAACTTCGGTGCTAGCTTGACATGTTTGGTACTTCCTCTCACTGACTTGATTCTTCTTTTATCAATCTTCAATAAAACCCAATCATCCTCCTTGTAATAAACTTCTTTTCTTTTTTTATTGGCTGCCTTGGATTGTTGAACCTGGGCCTTCTTAATATGTTCTTTTACCTGCTCAATAACCTGTGACATATCCTCAGCAAACTGGTCAGCGGCAAAAATTCGCTCCCCCAAGTGTGTTATTGGAGTGGGTAAACATTGCCCATAGATGATTTCAAATGGGGCTTTCTTGGTGGAAGTATGTACAGTGTTATTATAAGCAAACTCTAACATGGGTAAGAACTCTGGCCACCTTCTAGGTTGGTCATGGACATAAGCTCGAAGTAGAGTAATTATGGTTTGATTGGCATTCTCACTTTGTCCATCTCCTTGAGGATGGAAGGCTGTAGTAAATTTCAGTTTGGTTCCGAGATTCTCTAATAGAGCTGTCCAAAAGTTGCTAATGAAACGGCCATCATTATCGGATACAATGGATTTTGGTAACCCATGTAACCTGAAGATTTCCCTAATGAATAACCTTGCTGTTTCAGGAGCAGACAACTCTTTTTTACAGGGAATAAAATGAGCTTGTTTACTCAGCCTATCTATAACAGTGAAAATCTGCTCAAACTGACCAACCTTGGGGAAACCAGACACAAAATCCATTGTAATGTGTTCCCACCTTTCCGAAGGAATAGGCAAAGGCTGCAAAAGACCAGCAGTCTTACTTGTGTCAGATTTAATGCGCTGACATACGTCACATTGTTGAACAAAGGTCGAAACTTCTTTGCGAAGTTTAGGCCAATGGAAGTATCTCTCAATATTGTCAATGGTTCCTCTAATACCTCTATGTCCAGAATAAGGACTCGCATGTAACTCACTCATGACTAGATACCGAAATGTTTTGGGTACACATATGGCACGTCCCAAAAATAAGTATCCATCCACGATCGAATAAGCTTCTAAATCCCCAACCTCATTACGTTGAATCTTCCCATAAATGTCAGCGAAGTCCTCATCTAAAGGATAAGCTTCAACCATTGCTCCTAATGATTTCTCCTTAATCACAGAAACGTGATTAACTTGGGGCCGTCTACTCAAAGCATCAGCTACTAAATTCTCCTTTCCCGGCTGATATTCGATATTTGGTTGCCCAAAGGATTGAATATATTCAGCCCATTTGATTTGTCTTGAAGAGACAATGGGTTGAGAGAACAAGTGCTTGATACTTTGATGGTCAGTCTTAATCTTAAAAGCAGAACCATATAAATAATGCTTCCATAACTTTAGAGCATGAATGACTGCCAATAACTCCTTCTCATACGTGATATATTTCAATTCAGCCCCTTGAAGTTTTCTACTCTCATAAGCAATGGGATGCCCTCCTTGCATCAACACTGCCCCAATCGAGGTACCACTTGCATCCGTACATACAACAAAGAACTCTTTGTCCATGTCCGGAAGTGTTAACACTGGTGCAGTCACTAATGTTCTCTTAAGCTCCTCAAAAGCTACTTGGTGTACCTCTCCCCACTCATACAAGGAATGCTTCTTCAACAAATCTGTTAGTGGGGAAGCAAGACGTGCAAAATTCTTAATGAATCTGCGATAATAACTACACATCCCTATGAAGGATCTCATCTCATGTAAGTTTTTGGGTATTGGCCATTCAATTATGGCCTTGACCTTTTTAGGGTCAACCCGAATTCCCTCGGCAGACACAATGTGTCCCAAATACTCTATTTCTGTCTTGAAGAACTCACTCTTCTTGATATTTAGGAACAATCGATCCTTCCTTAGGAGCTCCATCACCTTAGCAAGGTGATCCTTATGCTCTTCCTCATTCTGGCTGAACACTAAAATGTCATCAAAAAAGACTATGACAAATTTTCCCAAGTAGGGTCGCAAAACCCTTCTCATCAACCTACTAAAAGTGGCTGGAGCATTAGTTAGGCCAAAAGGCATGACCAAAAACTCATAATGTCCAGTGAGAGTGCGAAAAGCTGTCTTATGTTCATGCCCAGCTTTCATACGAAGTTGATGATAACCAGATTTCAAATCCAATTTGCTAAAAACTTTAGCACCTTTAAGCATATCCAATAAATCATCCACTCTTGGAATCGGATACCGGTTCTTAATCGTAAGTTTATTCAAAGCACGGTAATCTATACACATACGATATGATTCATCCTTCTTCTTAACCAATAATACAGGTGCTCCAAATGGAGAACTGCTTGGTCGAATCAGGCCTTTTTGCAACAGATCTTCAATTTGTTTTTCTACCTCCTCCATTTCTATCCTGTTCATCCTATATGGGGCTCTACATGGAGGGGAAGCTCCTGGCTCTAAGTCTATGGCATGATCATCTTCTCTCTCCATGGGCAATTCGAATGAGTCATCTCTTGAAAATCGATCCTCATAAGCTCTAAGGAACTCATTTCTCTTCCGATCTTCTTTTGAGATATGAAGATCTCGTGAATCCCGTATATACACAAGATTACAATCTACCCCTCTTTTTACCAATCTTTTGGCTTGGGTAGGAGTAATCAATGGAATTATATACACGTCCCGATCCCCTACGATCCTTATGTTTTCATCCTTATGTACAAAGCAACAATGATGAGTATGAGGATGAATAGCAGGGTTAAAATCATACCGCCATGGTTTACCTAGTATCATGTCAACGTCTTGTAAAGGGGCTACTAGAAAATCCCTTCGATCTCTATATTTTTGTATACGAAAAGGAATATTTCGTACTATGGATGTGTCTTCTTCATTGTGTCCCCTAAAAGCTCCTGAAAGCGACATGTTTTTTATAGGTTCTGGTTTAAGATGGAGTAATTTTGCCAATCTATCACTTACTAAGTCATAATTACATCCATCATCTAGGAGAACCACTATTCTCTGTCCATTCACGAATCCATACACCTTAAAAAGATCATGAGGCCCAAAGGTATTGGCTGAATGGATAGCATTCACTATTGGCTCAATAGTCACAGTAGATTTCGAGGGTGACAAGGTAGAAGCCTCACCCTCCTGCTTGGATGCCTTGGCTTTCCCTTTTACTGAATTCGTCTTGGCAATCTTAGCCAAGAGAACGGGACATTTATGCCATACGTGCCCTGGCTTATGTTTCTTACAACCGAAACATTTTCCTTCCTTAATCAACTTCCTCTTCTCTTCGTCAGTCATAGAAGGAAATGGCACCCATCCAGGACGTGATTGGCTATTCACATTCCTTACAAGAGCTTTACCCTTCCCTTTATTATTCTTAAACCGGTTTGGTTTCCTAAAAGTGGGTATATTATTGGTCTTAGATGATGACCCATACTCCTTATTGAAGGGTTTACGAGGATTCAATTTTCTCTCGGCTATTTCAGCCAGCTTAGTGAGGTCCTTAAGCGTGGTCGGGTTAAACATTTCAACCTCGTACCTTACTTTTGGGCTTAAAGCTGCTAAATACTTCTTTCTCCTATCTTCCTCACTCTTTTCGGGTAACTCTAGAGAGAGTTTCCAAAATCTGGCTGTAAAATCTGCATTACTCTCATTATCGAACTGCCTAAACCTCTCCCAACGAAAGGTTAGGTTCTCTTCATGCCTCGGTGGCATGAAAGTGGTTTTTAGTTGCTCCACAAATTTAGCCCATTCATGAATAGGCTCTTTTCCTGTTTGTGACAAGGACCACCACATTAGAGCATCCTTCTGCAGATGCAATGTGGCAAGAGCAAGCTTCTCTTGCTCGGTCTTGTCTTGATGGGCAAAGTATAGCTCAAAATGACGAATCCAATTGAGGATTTTGTCAGCCTCCCTTGCCCCATCATATTTGGGGAACTCAATTCTCTCTCGCGGTTGGAATTTGGACCTCTTAGAAGGGTTACTCAACTCTTCATCCCCGAAGTTTAAAGTCCTCTTAGTCCCTAATCTTGTCATAATGGACTGCTCAATCATATTGCTAAGCTGGAAAACCAGCTTATCAACAGGAGTCTCCTCTCTTCCTCTTGCACTTGGATTAGAATCCATGTGTATTGGGTTTTGAGTTAAAGGCGTGAACTCATCACCTTGTTCTTGGCTGGTCTCATTTCTTCTTTCATTACGAAAGGAGAACTCCCTATCAGTAGGTTCTTGAAGGAGAGACTGCTGTAAATCTATTTGTGGGTTATCATACTCAAGATGTGTATAACTCTCACCTAATCCATCCTCTTCAAGAGGGGGTGAAGGTGTTTTTTCTCTCTCTCCTTGGGGTAATGGAGGAAAAGGAATAAGTTCATTGTTATATGTCCCTTCCCCTTCCATTCTTTCCTTTTATTAATACAAGAGAGAAAATGTCTTGCTGTAATTTCAAAAAAGAAGGTTTATTTTACAGCAAACTTCAAGTGTTGTAGAGGTGGTGGTACTTATCCGACTCCCGCTTCGTTTGTGTTGAGAAGACACTTAAAATGACCTCCTTTCCCTTCTTTTTGAAGCTTTTCTTCTTGTATTTCTGCTGTAAACTGGTACGCTCCGTTTGGGCTACTTGTTTTGAGCGGATTGGAGCTCTAGATACCGTTATAGGGGTTACTTGATGGGTGGATCACTCCCTTAAAATCTTATTCCGATCCGACTTCCGGTTGGGTAGAACGGGAATCCCTTTTTCTCACGGTTTAAGGGGAGGGGGGGGGGGGGCGCAAAAGAGAACACCCCGTTCGCCGTTCGCCGTTGAAGGCCAAAATTTTTCAGAAAAATCCCTTGTCTCAGAACCTCGAGATCGGTCAGTCGTGATCCTTTTCCGCCAACCTCTCTTGCGACTTCCGTCGTTCGCAACTGTCGCCCTCTTCTCGTCCCGCTCGTGGATCGTCGCTGCTCTGATACCAAATGTGAAGATCCACACTTTTCGAAAAATGCAAATGTGTGCAATGCATGCAGAATTTGAATGCCGATTGGCCCTCCAATGGGGAAGAGCGCCCTCGTGAGAGTACTTGTTTCTTTTTCGACCTACATGCAAGGTGGGAGAGGGAGATGACGGATGAATGCAATGTGGTAGAAAGAATGCTACGTGAGATTTTTCAATGAAAGGGTGATACCCTTTCATTAATGTCCCTTGAGATCACTCAAGTTCCATCTTCCCATTTACACCTACCCTTAGCCTATGACCCATGCACCTACCATTCAATGCACTCTAATGCACCCTTTCCCTTTCCTATTGCCCCTAGGACCTAGACACGTGTGTGCACATCTTTATTACTAATCATTGGCCAATGTTACATAGTTTTGGCGGTACTATTTACACCGCTTGATCGATCATAAATACAAACATATAACCGCACCATCAAATTGGCGCCTAACAATAATAAAGTTCTAATGACTATTAATTAACTAAATAATCATTTCTCTTGTCATGACAAGCTTCTCATGTTTCAGTGGACACCTCTTGGGAGATTTTGGCTAGCATTTCCTCTTGGCACATTTGGAGAGCCAGATGTACTGAGGCCTTGGATGGCACCCATATACACCCATTATAGGTGTTCAAGGGTATTTGGACTGTCACGGTTCACACTTTGATAGCCATATGGGCTAGCATGCAGGGCCCTTCACGGGCAGCCTCTTCTAGAAGGACTATATTTCTTGGAGTTTGGAGGGGTTCTCCCTTTTTCTCGGAGGTTTCTACCAGATTGAGATGGCACTATCAGCCTCAATCCTTTCTTTTTGGCTCTTGAGCTTTTCGTGCATTGCATGATGTATCCCGTATGGAGCTTGCTCTAACGGTTTTTCTTTAATACTTAATAGAAGTCTCTTTTTGCCAAAAAATATATATATATATCTAGAGATTCGGAACCTATCTCCCCTGACTCCTCCAATAAGTACTTGGCTGTGGGCTGATCTATAGAGAGCAAATACCCCTCTAATCCAAGCAGTTGTGAATCCGAAACGGAGAAGAGTTCCCTCTAGAAAGCTCCAATCTACCCTGTCATAAGCTTTCTCAAAGTCTAGAAGTAGAATGGCTAGCCTTGTGCCACTGTGCATGGCCCACTCAGAAGCCTCCCAAAATGATAAAATGTTATCAAATATGCTTCTACCATGTACAAAGCCTGTTTGCGAATCATGAATGAGGTATGGGAGAATGGGCTACAAACAAAGGCTGATTGCTTTCGCTAAAATCTTGTATAGAGTGCCCAATAGAGTGATAGGTCTCCATTCGGACACTAAATTCCTGAACCACCTTTCGGAATAAGATGAATGGGACCCTCCGTAATTGAGTCAGGCGTCTCACCGGAGTCCCAAATGCCCTACAGGGTTGAGGTAATATGATCCCCAATCTGATTCCAGAAAGCAATGAAAAAAGGAGTCAATCCATTTGAACCTGGACACTTGCCCTTATGAAGGGCAGTAAGGGCAGTCCTGAATTCAATGTTGGTGAAATGTGCATCAAGTGCATCATCTTTGGTCTGCGTGTCTGGATCTGTTGTAAGAAGAGAGGTATAGAAATCTGTAGCAATATGCATGACAACATCAAGATCTGTCTGTAGAATGCTGTGTTACGCTCAAGTGGAGGTAACATGACCTCGGAAGGGTCAGTCGGCATTTTCCTTTAAAGGATCAATGTTTGTATTATATTTGTTTGGGCTTTATGTAAATGATAAAAAAGGAATAAAGGTCAAGGTCCTTGGTGAGGGTGACATGGCACTAGACTAGGTGGATCTAAGGCTAAGGAACCTAAATGCATTAAATGTGCCTAGGGGCAAATGGTTTTAATGATATCCCAAGAGAGGGGTAAATGATGCATTAAGGAGGGACCTTAGAAAGAAGACATGTGGCATACTAGATCCATCTAGGGAATTTTGGGGCTTGGTGGAATTTAGTAGGCAGGAGCTTCACGTAACAACATGATTTTGCTGAGAGCTTGCTACCACCGAGGTTGGCTGGGAGGAAAATTGAGGTGCCTATGCCCATGAATCAAGAGTCAGCTAGGAGCAAACAAATTAAGTTGTGTCATTTGGTATCAGAGCGGTACGATCTGTGGAGAGTAGATCGTTCGTGTCGTCTGGTTCAGGTCATCGAGTAATTCGTCATCAGGAGCAACTGCATGTCAGTTTGCCAAGTGGGAAATCCTTCGCCCGTGAACTCCTTGACAGTGAGGGACGTATTGGAAAGAGAAGTCATGTTGGCAGCTCCAAAGAGAAGGAAGCGCCAAGAGGAGGTAGCGGGCTACACGAGCAGTAGAAGAAGCGGCGGGTAGCAGGTAGAAGAGAGGCAGCGGCGGGTTAGGCAGAAGAAAGGCAGCGTATAGCAGGCAGGAGGAGAGGCTGATGGTGGCGACCAACATCAGAAGTGGAGCAGAAGGGGAAGCAGAATGATTAGCAACAATAGGAGGTGGAATGAGCAGCAGCAGGAGGCGGAATGAGCAGCAGGAATAGGAGGCAGAATGAGCAACAACAGGAGGAGGAATGAGCAGCAATAGGAGGCGGGATTTCCGAGGCAACAACTCCACAAACAGCAGCTCCACGAATTAGTAGCACATAGAGAGGCTAAGGGAAGACGGGGAAGGGATGCCCTTTGGGAGAAGATAGCTTCCATTTCTGGGATGCCCAAGGAAGGGAAGGCTAGAAAGGGGACATGGCTCTGATACCACATGAAGGAACTGGAAGAAGGAGGAAAGGAGACAAGCGAGCTAGAAGAAAGGAAGCATAACTTGAACTGGAAATGAAATGAAATGGAAGGAAAGGCAAGAACCAAAATGAAATCACTTACATGACCAAAAGCTCAACTGAGTTGATTGATGTGACAAGTGGAGGTGCAACACTCATATAGAGTGAACACACACACACTCAAGTACCATATGTATATGGGATAACTCCCAATATGCCACATGACACTCTCTCACACAGACTCATAAAACTAGTTTCTAGTACACACTAGAACACACTCTTTGACTATGATTTCTCCAACACTAGACTTTCTAGGATCTACTGGAAAATAATGGAAACTCTACATAAACGTTTCCTTATAGGGGAGTTATGGGTGAAGGCACAAACACCCTACCCCATCCTACTAGCTGGGACATGTATGATACCTCTAGAAGGGAAGGCATTATGTCAATTCGTGGCTTACCTCAACAAAGTTGAAAAGATGGACGCCAGTAGGGTACCATACAAGGCAATGGAAGCTACGCAAATCATAGGAGGCATAGAGAGGGAACAAAGTGGATGGAATCATGGGGTATAATAGCTGCTGATATATTAGAAGATGCATGTGAAATTAGAGAGATAGTGATGCAGAAAATGCTACAGAAGTGTGGCAAAACTGGAAGTCAAAAATGCAGAAATGCAGTTGTATAAACAGAAAATCAACCCATTGGACAGCTACAGAACGCAAAAATACCTTGGGGAAGACATATCAATGTTTAAAAGGCATCTAATCTGGAAAATTACAACTAGTTCACATGATCTAGAGGTGCAGAGGGGCAGGTGGGCAAGACCTAGGATCCCCAGAGAAGAAAGAACTTGCAAAATCTGCCCCATAGGGGAGGTAGAAAATGAGCATCATGTACTCTTAAGATGTAGAGCCTATACACACATCAGAGAAGGCTATGGGGACGGCAGAGACAATTTGAAAAATCTTTTGGAGAAGCCAGCCAAAAGCTAGGAAGCTAGAGGCCTTGGAGCCCAACAAGTACTCGCTACACAACAAGTTTGTAATATTTTCTTTCACTGGACAGCGGATGGATCAATATTAGTTTATAGTGATCACCATTCCCAAAGACTAAGACGGACTAACACACAAGCTAGCCCAACAAGTACCACTACATAGCAAGTTTGTAATATTTTCTTTCTCTGGATAGTGGATGTAAGGGATCACTATCAGTTAATAGTGATCGCCAGATCCTGAAGGGTCTCACACAAACTTTAATACAATCATCTCTCTCTCTCTCTCTCTCATCTCAAACATTTTATGTACTAGTGTTTTGATGTTCATGCTAGAATGGAAGAATGTGGTGAAGAAGGGTGCAGCAGCCCCCAAGAAAGAGCTCATGTCTGAAGCTCTGGAGGAAGAGAAAAGAAGGAACAACAAGGCTTTAAATGTCTTAGTCAGATGCCGAGATTTTGTTTACCAAAATGGGAGTCAACGTCACATGTGAGACAGCATGGAGGGTTGGTAAAGTTGGCCCCAACAAGACCCCTTGTAATGAGACTCTGAACAGCTGTGGACAGGTCTGCCCTCATGAGCACGAGGGTAACCTTGAAGGGGACCAGAATATACTTGGATGATGACCTCACACTGCTGCAGCAGGAACATCAGAGAGAGGGAATGATTTGGGTTATGGCAGCAAGAGACACAGGTAAATGGGCTGCCTACAGGGATGGAAAAGTGATCATCAGAGAGAGAGCAGACAGGGGAGAAAGGGAAGGAAGAGGAGGAGGAGAAATAGACAGCACATGATGGTGTCAGACCCAAGAGAAGAGAGCACAAGGAGGACTGAAAATGGCAGGTTGGAACTGCAATGACATCCTCTGGTCTGACCCAGGAGGTTTCCTAGAGACATACACTGATAGGGACATAGTTTTCTATATCGAGACACGCGAGAGTCGAGACAGAGGGCTGCCCACCATGAGTCTGCCCATAGGAGGGAACTGAGGAGGGATATTGGAGTACGAGGCTCTGGGGCGTGGCTGTCCTCTTCAAATCAGCTCTCAGGCCACTCCTTTCAGTGGTTAGGAAAGAGGAACATGCATGGCACATGTGGATTTTCAGCTACCAGAGGCATGACCGGTCTTCATTGCGGTGAGCTACTTTCCTCCGGATACATCATCCTACACGTCAGGTTGCCATAGAGGGGAACAGCCCGTATAAGAGTATACATGATGATATCACAGAGTTCTCTAGACAGGGTGACACCCTCCTCCTTGGTGACTTCAATGCACACACAGGGGACAACCAGGTGGGACTACTTGACTTTGCATCCGATTCCCTCATAGTATCAGAGCTAGATGCAGCTGAGCTCGGGATAGTGAGACACTTAGCAGATGCTCCACACGTGACAGGGTATGGGCGGCACCTACTTGTGATGGGAGCAGTACATGATCTGATCATATACAATGGTCTTCAAAGATGGCCATCATCCGGTGGACTCACTTGTTTCCCACACGGGGGGGGGACAAGCACAGTGGTGGACTACCTGAAGGGCTCCCTTGCCTTCGCATCTCAGATTCACGACTTTGTAGTACCCCCTCCCCCACTTGGTGCTTATCACTCATACATAACATTCTGTATTTCCACTACCAGGCCAACCACAGAGAGAGTCCTTCATGCGCCCACTCGGACCCATGTTCACTTTGACGGGACTTCGATCCAGTTTACGTGAGTCACTTAGCTCGAGAGCTTCCGACCCTACGTGGAGTGGAGGTAGATCTTGCTCAGGTTTCAGCCACTTTGGCTTCAATGTTACATGAGGCTGCCATCATATCTGAGCGTGACATGAGAACAAGAACGATGTCACAAGAGCCAACCGTCGACATGAACAGAACAAAAATCAAGCCACATGACACAAGGTCCATTATACCAGGTGAAGGGGGATGAAGAGGGAAACACATGAGATGAAGAGGAGATGGGGAGGGGCAGCAAGGGGAGAGCTAGGGGGGGTCAGCATCAGGTATATGAATATCCTGTGATCACCAACCTTTGATTTGAAAGAAAAGGTATTTTGAAATTGATTTATGCCTTTAATATCTGGTCTAGCAGTAATTTATCTGTTTAATGTTGTACTAACTCTGATGCATGCAGATCCTATTCTTGAATTTAGGTCCAGTTCATAGAGCCATTGATTATCTTGGCAGGTGTTTCCCAAAATTGATGCTTGATGTTGATGTTGCTTAGAGCTGCTGCAAGCAGCTTTCGTGACCGTTCTTGTTGCTGGTGTAGTTTGTGTGAGCTCCTGGGTTGAAGTATCTTTGAGCAGTTCTTGTGGCCTAGAGTACAAGGCATGAGGGCCTGGAGAATCTTGGAGTAGGCTTTGCACTGCATTAGAGTAGTTCTGGAGCTAGCTGATTGGGTCAGGTCCTACAAGGGGGGGCTAGGAGCATCCCACAACCAGCGAAGAGGCTAGGAGCAGCCTGTGACCTAGTGGTACAAGTCCCATGAGACTGTACCACCTGGCCTAGGTTCCACAAAGGGCTCGGGAGGGCACTAGGGTAGGGGGGGAGAAAGAAAGAAAGAAAGAAAGTTTATTAAAGTCTTCGGGAGACCGTGAAGGTCTATGAGACTAAAGAGAACTGATACAATGAGCATAACGGTGGTGGTCTCAAAACGGGCCAACCAACCGTTTCTACAAAAAAGAGGTTATGAAGGACTGTGTGTCTAGTCCTGATACAAAAAATATGTGTCTACCTCCAGATGATACAAAGAAGAAGGGGGGGCACCAAAAATGGGGCAGAGGGGGGAGATAGTGCAGGTGGTGATCGTTAGAGACCAATCATAGA
Source organism: Dipteris shenzhenensis (assembly GCF_047967505.1). NCBI lineage: Eukaryota > Viridiplantae > Streptophyta > Polypodiopsida > Gleicheniales > Dipteridaceae > Dipteris > Dipteris shenzhenensis. Next base: position 53,099,795 of record NC_141603.1, on the reverse strand, counting down.
GGGGCCGTCAGATGGGAGGTCGGAAAAAACCCTGCGATAGATGATTGGCCTCTGACGTCACGCGGCCTAGTCGAGCTCGGTCGTCGGGGGCGGCGGGTGGCCCTGTGGATGAGGGCAACGGTGACCCCGGTGGGGCGGGCAGAGAGCAGAGACGAGATGTCATGGACCTGGATGTGTGAGTCTGTCCGCTGATGCAGCTGTCGTGGCTCTGGCTCTCGCTCACGTCCGCGTCGTCGGCTAGACTGAGAAGAGGTATCCTGTGACTGAAAGCAGTCAGTGATAGGCCGCTGGGTGTCCTCACGCTATGTGTGCTGCTCGTGTCGCCGTGCTCGGAGAGAGGTATCTCGGTGGCGAGTCATCTCATGTAAGAAAGCGGCTAGGCATCGCTGATCCGGGAACTGCAGCATGTGTGGGAGGGAGCCGAATCCGTTGCGGAAGAGGCAGTGGTATCGGCCTCGAATGGCATAATAGATAGGACATCTGAAAGCAAAGTGCCCCTCCGACTCGATCTCCTGCAAGTCGCAAAGTGGGCAAAGGCGGTCCTCACGTGGGATACCCTCTGCGCGTCCGCTCTCGATCCGTAATCGGTGTGACGAGACCCTAAACTGACCGAGGGAGATCCGGAGCGCATGTGGTAGATGAAGCTGTGTGTAACCCGGAGGTGTGATGAAGCCCTCCTGTGAGATCTGGAGGCAGTGTCGGCGGTAGAAGTCGAGCTTCACAGGAAGCTCGGAGTGAAGAAACCATGTCCGCCAGGTGTGGAGCTGGAGCAGATCCGCTCGAATGAGCCGGTTGACCTCCTGGTCAGTGGGGGAGAGGGGAGATGGTGGAGCGTCAAGGCTGTACTGAAAAGGAGGCAACCGGTCTAAGTCGAGGCCCACCAGTCGGGTGAACCAACTGGAAAGACGGCTATACCAGCATCGCTGGTCCCCATCAGCGGATAAGGCCATAGAGGAGGATAGGGCTAACCAAGGTAGGCGGAGGCGACCGTCAGCGGAGGAGCTGAAATCCCTGACTCTGTGGAGATAGGTGATAGTCTGAAAAGCCGGATCAAGCTGTAGGGGTGAGGCGCCGAACTCTGCTAGAATGATCTGGTGTGGTACCGATGGTTTGCTACGGATCATCCGAGCAAACATCAGTATTTGTAGGCGCTCAACTCGAGCCTACTCTGTGTCTGAAAGGTCGACTCCCCACCAAGGGCTACCGTACATGCCTGCTGGGAGGACCAAAGAATAAAAAAGGAGAGACTTGGTCCACGGGTCCTAGAAGTGGGAGTGGTAGCACTGTCGCTCCAGCCTGGCAAGAGCGGCGTATCCCCGGCTGATCCTGGCCTGCATGGCCAGGCGCATCGTGAAGATCGGGCCTGAGAAGACAACACCCAAGTATGTGTAAGAGTCAATTATCTCAACAGGGTCGCCGGCGAAGAGAAATTGCTCTCGGTGCATAGCGGGTCTGGAAGTGTTGAAGATCATCACCTTGGTTTTCCCAAGGTTGACCTTCAAGTCATGTGTATCACAGAAGACCTGAAGTCCATCCAGGTGTCGCTGAAGACAAGTAGCAGAAGAGGATAGTAGTACTACATCGTCTACGTATAGGAGAATCTGGATGACAGCCTCCGCAAGAGAGCAGCCTGCACCTCCGAGTGTCCTGATGGTGGTCTCGAGCTCATCGATGTAGAGGCCAAATAGAGTCGGTGACAAGGGACATCCTTGTTTGACTCCGATAGTGCTCGTGATCTCTGGGGTCCAGTTGGTGCCAATCCTGACCTGCCCCGTCACCCGCTCATAGAGAGCTACTACTGCCCAGATAATCACCGAGTCGTAGCCTAACTCCTGCAGACGTCTAATGAGTCGGGCACGGGGAACGGTGTCGAATGCCTTGCGAAAATCCACAAAGCAACAATATACTCTCTGTCTCCTGTGTTTGGCCTCCTCAATGATCCCTCTAAGTGTAAAAATGTGATCGTAAGTCGAGTGATCCGCCCTGAAGCTGGCTTGTCCGGATGCCCTGAGCCCCTGTACCTCTGCGCGAGCACTGACCTCGCCATCTAACACTGATGCATAGATCTTGGACATAACATGTCCAACCATGATGGTCCTGTAATTCCCTGGATCCATGGGATCTCCTGCTTTGTGGATGGGTGTGATAGTGTTCAGGGTCCAGGCTCTTGGGAACCCGTGGCAGACAGCTTCATTGAACAGTGTTGCCAGGATGGGGGCTAGAGTTTTGATGCCATAGGCAACAAACTCTGTGCATAGGCCCTCATGATCCTTAGCTCGACTGTTATGAAGCTTATGCACTGCGTGGGTGACTCCTTGGGTTGTGAAGAGGATACAAGAATTGGGGCGGGGGGTGGCTGAGAGGTCGGGAGGAGGCTGATCAGGGATATCATATAGTGTGTGTGCGTAGGTGTGCCAGAGGGAAGTGTCCGTGAGGGGGGAGGGGGATCGGCGTTCTAGGAATTTCCTCCAAAAATCCTTGGAGTTGCTACTAAACAGAATGTTCAGTAGCGTATCCTCATTCTGGCGCAGGAAGGCTAGCTTCTTGTGACGGACTAGTCGACGATAATCCCTGGTGAGACGTGGGTTGGCCCTAGCGTTTCGCTGGGTCGTGAGTCGGAGTGTGCGGCGTAATGCTTTGCACTCGTCATCATACCAGCTGTTGCAAGGGGTGGAGCCAGCGGGTGGAGGGCGGGTGGACCGAGTAGTGGAAGGAAAGATGTGGCGGGCTGCATTGTGAAGGGAGTGGGTGATAAGGGTGGCTCGGTGATCTAGAGAGGGTATGGTATCTATGTGTCTGAGGAGGGAGGCTAGGTGGGCTGAGTAATCAGGTGAGAGGTTATGATCGAAGTGTATATCATGATAGGTAGTGTAGTGCGGGGTGTGGCTGGGAGGGGCTCGGGACGCAAGTATATGAAAGAACAGGTAAGTGTGATCGGCTCCTGGAGGTAAGGGTGCAGTGCGGAAGTCAGTGATCTGTGGGGCTAAAGCAGGAGATCCCTAGTCGACGACACTGGCTCCTCCGCCATGTGGGAAACATGTGAAACCAGAGGAGGCAGGCCACCGGTCTAGTCCATTGTAGATGACCAGATCATGTATACGTCCAAGGTCCAAAAGAGCCTGCCCATACCCAGTAACGGGAGCGCGACTGTCAGCTGAGGAGCGGGGGAAGCCCGAGTCCTCTGTGTCCATCTCAGGTAATAGGACCGGATCTGAGTGGAAGTCCAGGAGTGATGTCTGACGTGCACCTATCCTTGCGTTGAAATCCCCAACTAGGAGGACCTCTCCGCGTCTGGAGAACTCCACAATGTCTGAGTAGAGATCTAGATAGGGGGATACCCCTGTATCCTCACGAAGCATCCATGCGAAATGTGACGTCTCAGGAGGAAAGTAGCATACTGCAATAAAGAGGTCGCGTGTGGAGGGGCGTCGGAATCGGAGCCATAGGTAACGGGCATGGACATCCCATCTAACCACGGATGTCAAGCTCGTGAGCGCTGAACGAAGGAGTACTGCAACTCCGCCTGACCCTCGGACCCCCCCAGTATATCTGGTCTCCTCACGGAATACTGACTCCCAGGTATAGCCACTGACCGAGGGGAGAGGGCGCTCGGGGCTCTCATGTGTCTCTGTATAGAAAACGATGTCGCGTCCAGTGTATGACTCTGAGAAGTTCCCAGGGTCAGACCATAGGATACCATTACATTTCCATATGGTGCATGCCAAGGGTCCTGTGTGCTGAGTCTGAATCTCATAGACCATGTCTCCCTATTTGGGGGGGGAGTTTGCTACGGTGTCTGGAGTACCTGGTGGGGCTCGGCGGCGGGGGCCAACTAATAGGCGGCCATCTCGGACGACAGCCCACTTCCCCTCCTGACGGGCTACATCTCGTTGCTGAAGCAGGGTGCACCGCTCTTCCACCTGCATAGGTGTGAGATCCTCATCCATGAAGATAGTAGGGTGGTCTCGTAGTGTAGCACGGCGCTGCCTGAGTGCTGCAAGTCGAGCCTGAACATCCCTGAATCGGATGATGAGTGGCTGTGGGTGCGTGGGGTCCCGTCCTGTTCGCCATGCATGCTCGATTTCATGCTCGACGAGGCCGAGGGTAGAGGTCACAAAAGCAGTCGCGTCCGCTAAGGGGGTGAGTGAATCTGCGCGGGGGATACCTCGTACTTGGATGTTGAGAGCCTTACTGGCCCTCTGTTCCTGCTCGGCGATGGTGGATGAGACTGCTGCTTTGGGTGCCCGTCTCGCAACGTCCACCCATCTGGTAGTCTCCGCAATAGCAGTCTGGATGGTAGCGATCCGCTCCTCCACCTCTGGTGTAGTGCGCGAGGCCGCTGTGACTGTAGCAGTGAGAGAGACAACCTCCTGACGGAGGTGAGTGATCTCCTGGCGCATGCTCTGAATAAGCTGATCTTGTGCTACGGTATGATCCCGTAGTCGATGTAGCTCCGTAAAGATGTAATCTATCGTCTCAGGTGGGATTCGGGAGGGTGCGAACTGGGACATGGCGTATGGCTGTGGGCGATAGGCTGGCTGTATATGGCAGAGGAGTAGAGAAAGGCTGCTGGGTGAGGGGAAGGGGGGACATAAGAGTGGTGGAGACAGAAGGGAGCTGTGTGGGGGGTGAGGGATTGTGACCCTCTCCTGTGGGGGGCCGGCTGAGTGGTACAGTGGTGGGGAAGGCAGTGGTTGGAGTAGAAATGATGGCTGCGGGAGAAAGAACTGCATTGGTGTCCATTGCACCCGATGTTTTCAAGGCTGGTTGGCTGTCAATTGCTAATCCACTCCTGGAGATACGCTTTGTGATCTCTCCCACAATTGGCTTCGGAGACTGTTTGGGTTTGTGGGCCATTGTAGGACTTGTTCAAGTGCACGATTTCCAGGGGAGGCAGATCTTGTTCAGCATTGCTGTAGGGGTGCGCAGGCCTGCGCAAGGCCAGTGGCAAGCCAAGGCTTGCAGCAGACAAGGGCCCTCAGACCACGGGGCAGCAGGCCCAGAGGTTACCGGAGGGGGTGGGGCTGTGCTACGGGAGGGAGAGGTGGCTACGAGAGGGAGAGGTGGCGCAGAGGCTGCGGGAGGGGGGGGAGTAGAGTGGAGCTACGGGAGGGGAGGGGCAGAGTAGAGCTACGGGAGGGGAGTGGAGCTACGAGAGGGGAGGGGCTGAGCGGCTAGGAGGGGGAGGGCTGAGCGGCGGGGAGGGGGAGGGCTACGTGGGGGGGGGGCTGAGCGGCGGGGAGGGGGAGGGCTGCGTGGGAGGGAAGGGCTGAGCGGCGGGGAGGGGGGGGCTGAGCGGCGGTGAGGGGGGGGCTGCACGGCGGGGAGGGGGGGGCTGAGCGATGGAGAGGGGGAGGGGGCTGAGAGCGACGGAGAGGGGGACGGGGCTGAGAGCGACGGGGAGGGGGAGGGAGCTGCGTGACGGGGAGGGGGGGGCTGAGCGACAGAGACGGGGGGGGGGGGGGGCTGAGCGACGGAGAGGGGGGGGCTGAGCGCGACGGGGAGGGGGCTGAGCGACGGGGAGGGGGGGGCTGAGCGACGGGGAGGGGGGGAGGGCTGCGTGACGGGGAGGGGGGGGCTGAGCGACGGAGAGGGGGGGGGTTGCGTGACGGGGAGGGGGGGGGTTGCGTGACGGAGAGGGGGGGGGCTGAGCGACGGAGAGGGGGAGGGGGGGGCTGAGCGCGACGGGGAGGGGGGGGGGGCTGAGCGCGACGGGGGGGCTGAGAGCTGGGAGGGGAAGCTAGAGAGAGAAAGAAAGAAAGAAAGAAAGTGTATTATTGTCCACTAAAGGCCAAAATGGGCCCATGGGACATCAAGAACTCTGCATACAAGATAGCACAAAATCAACGTGCCACAAAGAAGAGGCATCGTCGAATATCATCTAAGTGCTACGCAATACAATGCAAGTGAAAGTACATAATGTCAAATCTGAGCCTAAATACAAAGTAAACTAGATGCAAGGAAACCGCCCCTGGGTGCAAAATGGGGGGATGAGTACAATATGCCAATGCAAAGATACAAGTCCAGGTGTCACGGAGTCTGAGAACCAAAATAATACTGGAAATCCTGTCCAGTATTATTTTGGGGGGGGGCTGAGCGGCGGGGAGGGGGAGGGCTGCGTGGGAGGGAAGGGCTGAGCGGCGGGGAAGGGGGCTGAGCGGCGGTGAGGGGGGGGGCTGCACGGCGGGGAGGGGGGGGCTGAGCGATGGAGAGGGGGAGGGGGCTGAGAGCGACGGAGAGGGGGAGGGGGCTGAGAGCGACGGGGAGGGGGAGGGAGCTGCGTGACGGGGAGGGGGGGGCTGAGCGACGGAGAGGGGGGGGGCTGCGTGACGGGGAGGGGGGGGCTGAGCGACGGAGACGGGGAGGGGGGGGCTGAGCGACGGAGAGGGGGGGGGGCTGAGCGCGACGGGGAGGGGGCTGAGAGCGACGGGGAGGGGGGGGCTGAGCGACGGGGAGGGGGGGAGGGCTGCGTGACGGGGAGGGGGGGGTGAGCGACGGAGAGGGGGGGGGGCTGCATGACGGGGAGGGGGGGGGCTGAGCGACGGAGAGGGGGAGGGGGGGGCTGAGCGCGACGGGGAGGGGGGGGGGGGCTGAGCGCGGCAGGGAGGGGGGGGGGGCTGAGCGACGGAGGGGGGGGGGGCTGAGCGCGACGGGGTGGCTGAGAGCTGGGAGGGGAAGCTAGAGAGAGAAAGAAAGAAAGAAAGAAAGTGTATTATTGTCCACTAAAGGCCAAAATGGGCCCATGGGACATCAAGAACTCTGCATACAAGATAGCACAAAATCAACGTGCCACAAAGAAGAGGCATCGTCGAATATCATCTAAGTGCTACGCAATACAATGCAAGTGAAAGTACATAATGTCAAATCTGAGCCTAAATACAAAGTAAACTAGATGCAAGGAAACCGCCCCCGGGTGCAAAATGGGGGGATGAGTACAATATGCCAATGCAAAGATACAAGTCCAGGTGTCACGGAGTCTGAGAACCAAAATAATACTCTGAGAGAGAGAGAGAGAGAGAGAGAGAGAGAGAGATGTATTAACGTCTGTAGGAGGCCTCACAGGCCTATGAGACAAAATGCAAAACCAAAAGGTAACTCGTAAAAGCCACTAAGGGCTGGAGCAAAGGGCTCACCAAGGCCCTTCCTGAAAGCTAAAGTGCTAAGCTAGTGAACAAAATAGTAGAGTAGCAAAATATCAGAAGAGTATCAAGTGCCCAAAGCTAACACTCCTAGTACATGCCCAGGTTCCATATATCCAGGTAACCTGGTGGCTCTCTGATGAGATGTGAGGAGCTCTCATATCTATGTCTGAGAGAGAGAGAGAAAGAAAGAAAGAAAGTTTATTAAAGTCTTCGGGAGACCGTGAAGGTCTATGAGACTAAAGAGAACTGATACAATGAGCATAACGGTGGTGGTCTCAAAACGGGCCAACCAACCGTTTCTACAAAAAAGAGGTTATGAAGGACTGTGTGTCTAGTCCTGATACAAAAAATATGTGTCTACCTCCAGATGATACAAAGAAGAAGGGGGGCGCACCAAAAATGGGGCAGAGGGGGGAGATAGTGCAGGTGGTGATCGTCAGAGACCAATCATAGAGGGGCCGTCAAATGGGAGGTCGGAAAAAACCCTGCGATAGATGATTGGCCTCTGACGTCACGCGGCCTAGTCGAGCTCGGTCGTCGGGGGCGGCGGGTGGCCCTGTGGATGAGGGCAACGGTAACCCCGGTGGGGCGGGCAGAGAGCAGAGACGAGATGTCATGGACCTGGATGTGTGAGTCTGTCCGCTGACGCAGCTGTCGTGGCTCTGGCTCTCGCTCACGTCCGCGTCGTCGGCTAGACTGAGAAGAGGTATCCTGTGACTGAAAGAAGTCAGTGATAGGCCGCTGGGTGTCCTCACGCTGTGTGTGCTGCTCGTGTCGCCGTGCTCGGAGAGAGGTATCTCGGTGGCGAGTCATCTCATGTAAGAAAGCGGCTAGGCATCGCTAATCCGGGAACTGCAGCATGTGTGGGAGGGAGCCGAATCCGTTGCGGAAGAGGCAGTGGTATCGGCCTCGAATGGCATAATAGATAGGACATCTGAAAGCAAAGTGCTCCTCCGACTCGATCTCCTGCAAGTCGCAAAGTGGGCAAAGGCGGTCCTCACGTGGGATACCCTCTGCGCGTCCGCTCTCGATCCATGGAAGGCCTCGCGGGCCTATGGGACAAAGTACAAAGTATACCAAAAAGGAAAAACTCATACAAGCCTCAATGGGCTGGAGCAAAGGGTGCGCTAGGGCCCTCGCTAAGTGCTAAACTGATCTACAGAGCTCGATAGCTCAAGCAAAATCAGATATAAATAAAAAACTAGCTGAAGTAGGCTGAGAGCTAGGACTTAGAAATCGAAGCCCGGCACTGTGGTGGCTCGTTCCGCGAGCGGCAAAAATGTCTCAGATGTACGTCTATCGTGTTGTCTCGTGCTGTGGTGACAGGGAGGCCGTGGTCTCCTTGATCTCTGAACCCGCTGGGCTATGTTCAGATTGACCCCTCATCTCGGGCGGTCTCCCCTGAGGAAAGCTGTGATAAGTCGGACCTCAATAGAGTGTGCTTTAGTCACTCTCCATGCCGCAGGTGGTGTTTGCATCCTTCTATCAGTGATTTAGGTTGTCCGCATATCAACTAGCTCCTCCTCCTCCATCGTGCTGTGTTTGGAGCTGACTCAAACGCATAAAAGTCTGTGACATGTCGTTGTGCCCTGTCAGCCTCTATATCCTGTGGTCTGATTGCCTCCTACTGCTCTCTAATCTATCGTAGTAGGGTCTCCCTATGTTGACGCATCTCAAGCAAATAGAAGCCAATGCAGACTGAGTCATGGAAGTGGATTAGTCGTGAGAGTGGGCTGAAGCTGCTCCCCTCCTAGTAGAGGCAATGGTATTGTCCCTAATTTGATAATAAGCTGGGCATGCACTAGAAAATGCTCCTCAGTCTTAGCCACTCCCAATGTGGATAGCACACAGATCCGCTGCTCTTTGCGTATGCTTGTTGCTCTCCCTGTCTCAATCCTCAACCGATGGGATGAAACACGCATCCGTCCAATGGTGATCCTCAGTGCATGCGAGACTCTTCTGCGACACTGGGGTCTGGTGATGAATCCCTCCTCCTATACTCTAAGGAAGTGGTCACGATAAAACTGGGACCTTGTGGGGATCTCCTGATCCCCCCCCCCCCCCCCCCCCCGTCTGCGATGTATGAAGCTGGAGGACATCTAACTAATTCATTTAGTTAATATCATCTCACGGGATTGACTGAGGGGGTGCGTCCATGTTGTATTGAAAGGGGGGGAGCCTGTCCATTTGAATACCGTGCCTGGTAAACCATGTGGATATACGTGCATACCATGTGTTTGCTGCACTCTCTGCTAGTCATCTGGATGACTCCTGGGCCAGCGTGGTCATCTCCAGAGACTCCATGGATCAGTATCATTGTCTGAAAGATGGCATCAACGTGTAGAGGGATCATGGCGAACTCTGCCTGTACTATCTTGTGTGGAACTGAGGGCTTACTCCGAATCATCTTGGACCCCATAATCACCTATATCCGCACAAATTTTCTCCAGGCTGTCATCAATAGATCACTCCCCCAGAAGGGTGCTACATACATGACATTCGATCACACTAGTATGTCAAAAAGCCAGCCCTTTGTCAGTGGAAACCTGGAAGTGTGCCTGGAAGCCGAGCCAAAGCACCGTCTCTCTAGCTGAGCCAAAGCTTTCTGCCCTCGTGTGAGTTGTGCTTGGGCTGCATGGGTCATCATGAAAATGGGTCCTATGAAGACTGATCCCAGAGGACATGTCCGGTGGTGTCTGCATCTGGGCATCATAGAGGGAACATGCATACATGTGCCATACACCTGGGTCAATGATGGGGATAGGTGGCTTACCCTCTGATAAATACCCCCACCCAATGGTCGGGTCTCCTCCATAAGATCTGACAATCTCATCCATCGTGTATGTGAGAAAGGCTCGCCTCTTGCAGTGTGTCAATCGTCAAAAGATTTTTTGTGCCTCAAATGATGTCAGATGACCCAAGGCCCGCTCCTGTGTGAGGTGGGCTCTCGCCTCTCTGCACTCATTATCGAACCAAGGGTTTGAGCTTCCCATCTCAGACCTGTGTGGATAGGGTCGTGGGAAAGGTGGCAGTGTCTTGTACCACTGAGACAATGGTGTCTGAGGCGCGGGAGAGAGAGCATACATTTGTACTATCGTCTACACCCATTGTTGGTTGCTGGCAATGCCAATGGGGAAGTCATAATAGCTAGTCCCTACTATGCATGATGAGAATTTATGGTTTTCGATGTTGTGAGTGACTGTCACGTGATTGAAACTGCTTTATCTGTTGTGTTTTCAGAGAGAATTTTGGGCATACTTTTGGATATTTGTAGGTATGAATACAAGTTTATCTAGATTATTCTTTTGAGATCAAGAGAAGTTTTATGGTTGAAGTTTCAAAAGGATAGTTTTTAATTAATGTCGTAAGATTAAATGTTTTGATTTCTCATTGTTGGTGCAGAAAAAGGCCAGAAATTTGGAAGGAATGGCTCCTTTACCAGCAAATGTTTCGATATATAATGCTAGCTCTTACATAATACCTTTGCATGAGTTCATTCATCAACCAATAGCAATAGACTTGATACATAATGGTGCCACATTCCAGGTGATCACTCAATTATGGTATACAACATTATGTTTTTCCTATTACAAAAATTCAGGGAATGGGGTTGTTATAATAAATGGAAATAGATGTTGTTGAACATCGCGACTTCATTTGGTGGTAGCATGCCATGACCCATGGATTAACATATTAGAGAAGAAAGCATATAAGGTCATTTTCCTCCATGGAGGTTTCCTAAGTTTTTTGAGGCCCAATGCAACTTTTGATCACCATGTACCCCAACAGTCCTTGTCTTTGAATCATGCTTTAGAAGGTGTGATTGCTTTCCAAGGACTCCTAGCGGATTGATTATGCACAATTGTAATTATTCTCTAGCCATTGAACTTGCCATCGAAGGATCATGTGTCTGCCAGAGAGTAACAATATTGCATTGGGAAATATTATCATAATGCTTTTGTTTGTTTAAAATTCGTCAGGATTGTTCCTTATCAATATAGTTAATCAAAATTTCATTTTCCTTGAACGTATCTGTCTTTAGGGTGCCAGTTGAAGGACTTTTCCAAAACTAAAGAAGGGCTGTTGTGTGGTTCAGACCAAATGTAGGCCAACTCTTTCTTATGTGCTAGTTGTGAAGGATGCTTTCCAAAACTAAAGAAGGGCTGTTGTGTGGTTCAGACCAAATGTAGACCAACTCTTTTTCTTATTACCCTTTAAAAGAAGAGTTCTTCCAAACATCACTATGTTTTTTTTTCTTCATGAAAAAGACATCTATTAAGTATGAATAAACCCCTGCGAGAGCAAGCTCGAAGCAGAAATATAACATGCAAAGCATGAAATAAAATGCCAAAAAAAATCCCCCTCAAAATGAGGTAGGCAAAATCCAAGGCTGAGGCTGAAAATGCCACCGCAACCTTGTAGAGGATTGTGAGAAGAAAGGGAGGCCCTCCATTCCCTAAGGAACATAGCCCTCCTAGCTGAGGCTGCTCTAGAGGATCCCTGCATGCTCATCCAATTGGCCATCAATGTACGTATAGCATCTACCCAAATAATCACCAAAGTATGGGAGGGGTGGACCTGGGAATGGTCTAGCGCCTCAGAAAGCTGAAGAAGAGTCATGCATAGAGTGATCTTTCTATTCCTTTGGGATTTCCAATCTCCTCCAAAAAACTCTCTGCAAATCAGCAGAAATCTGAAAATTCTCCCAATGAGGAGCTCTAGAAGGTCTCCAGCCTCTGCAACTGATCTGAAACCACTTGGCATTACTTATCGTGTAACGAAAGAAGGGGAGGCTCTCCTCTCAATGCCCTTCATCAATCCATTCCCACTTTCCCGGGTCCCAATGCAAATTCTTTATTCGGGCCTCACCATAGAGCCACAATCTCCATGAACTCAAGGCCAAGAGAAGTGGGTCAAGGTCTAGGTACCACTGAGAATCCAAGCCATGCTCTACAAAAACAATGACCCTGATAGGCTAGAAAGCAATCCCAAAAAGAACATCATCTAAAGATCTAAAAAACCTATCTCCCATCTTCACATGAAAAACCAAGGCATCCTCATGTAATTAAGGCAAATCAATAACTTAAAGAGGAATGCCCAATCCTGAGGGCTCCCATCCAAGTGGAACAAGAAATAGGCATATTATCCGTCGCAATCCAATCCACTAGAATGGTTGCATCAATCTGCTGAATCCTTCATGTACTTCCTCTAAGATGACTTACTACTTGCAAGTTATGGCCCTCTGGAAGCTTTCTAAAAGCTTTCTAAGATCCTATAGAGGAGGCAGGGCCTCTCTCCCATCTCGACCCCACTGCATATAATGTGACTTGCCTAGCGGTCTACCATGCTCATCGAGTGTGTTGTCATTCCACATGACCGGCTGCTTGTCAATCTCTTCCAAAGAAACTTGGGGAATTCTTGGAAGAGTATTTGTGAAGCTGCTCCAAGCTTGCAGAATGGAGGTCTCAATATTATAGACCTGAACTTGCAGTGTAGGGCATTACTTTGCAAGTTTGTGGTAAGGGGACTTTTGCCTGGGTGAGAGCTTTGGAAGGATTTCTTTATTCGAAGCATACAAACATGTAGTTCTTCTTTAGGTGGATACTGGATGGGTAGCACCAAATCAGAAACATGAAACACTGGGTGCACCTTACAACCCTGTGGTAATTCCAATCTATAGGGCACCTTGCCTATTTTTTAAAGAATTAACCGCAACCCACAATATCAGGGTGACAACTTAGCACACTCTCCAACAATCAAAGACTTGGAGTGTAAAGGAATTATGAGAAAAAACTTTTCTCCTTCCTTAAATTCTTTGAAAGATCTATTTTCATCCACATATGGCTAAGGATGAGGGGACGGCCAATAGGAGAGAGGGAGGGGATTTTCCATTCGGAAGGCGAGGGTGAAGAGGGGAGATGAGGGGGAGGGGGAGTCATTCAGCATTGTACGGGGATTGAGAGTGAGAAGGAGAGAGGCTAGAGCTACGAGCTTGCGTGTTGCATTGTTACGGTGCATTGCTACTGTTGCATTGTTGTGGATGAGTGATCTCTAATCTCTGTTTGGAGAGACTAGTGTATGAGGATCCCTTCATTCTATGATACGCAATTGCTCGCATTGTGCTCTTGTCTACCACTTTCTCCATTACTTGTTATTAGCGTTGTTCCTTCTTATCTCCTTTCTGGGTTTGTTCTTTTTGTTCTAGTTCTCAGCACACCGTAGCACCTTGGAATAGTGGTGTCATAGGTTCATGCATCACGCAGTGTAGTGCAGCTGAGGTAGAGTTGTGTCATAGGTCTACGCATCACCTACTTCACGCTTCTCACATGAGTGGCCTTAGGCCTTCGGTAACACCTCCAGAAGTGAGCAGACCTCCCTCGCAGAGAGTTTATGGCGATCACAGTGGGACACTGCTAGTGTTGAGTAGCAAGAGTGAAGTGGCATTTGAGGATCCTTGAGGGGAGAGTTCTTATGCGGAGTAGTTCGGATACCCTTGAAGGAGCTAGTGAGAGAACTAGGAGGTACTTGAGGAGAGTGGAGAGAAGACTTCCTGCTGACCAGACTCGATACAAAAAGCATTATGTGAGATGGAGTCCTCAGGGCGAGCACAAAGTGAACCCATTGGAGCAGTGGCCAGAGCAAGCAACTTCATCGAAACTCTCATTAATCTAGACCAACAAGATGCCTGGTGGTTAGATTGGGACTCTGGAGAAGAGGAAGTACAAAGCGGAGAGCAAGTGAAGGAGGAAAGTACGAAGGACAAAAGCTCCTTAGGAGCTCTTCAAGGCCAAGACATCACCTCTTCTCTTCTTGCAACGATGTCTTCATCAACAGCCACTTCAACGGGAGTAGTGCCCACTTCAGCACCAGACTTGACATCCAGTGGTCAAGCTACTATTTCATCTATTATGCATAATTCCACTCCGTTGAGTCTAGTTTCTACATCCATGACGCCTGTGGGTTCTCACTTTGCTCCGGTCATATCCCTACCCTCTACGTTGTATCTGTCCTTTCCTACCACTTATCCATCATACATGGCTTCGACCCCATCCTTCTCTTTCCCAACTGCCCTTGCATCCTCTTCGACCCCCATGTTTCTTCACCATCTACTTTTGCAACGGTAGCACCTGCGACATATGCAGTACCATCTAATTCCTCTATGGCTACATCAGTAGTGAGTTCACCACCACCAGTGTGGTCCTCTGCACGGGGTATCGCCTCATCAGCCTCTTCACCATATGTCTCCTTGGTACCCAGAATTAGTACTGCTCCATTAGGAGGCCCTTCATCTATTTCACCCGTTTCAGCTTCTGGGGTGGGGATGGTGGTTCTTAATCCTGTAGAAAAGGCTCAACTTCTTGAGTTGCTCAACAAGGTCCATGTGAAGACTCAGAAGTTCAAAGGTCACCTTCATGAGGATGCGGAAGCTCATGTGAGGAAATTCCTCACGGCATGCAAAGCTAAAGGCGTGGAGAACGAGCTTCGTACACATCTTTCTGTCGTCATTGGAAGATGCAGCTGATGTATGGTATAGTCAATTTTCCCCTGATCATTTTCAAACTTGGACATCTCTAAGGGAGAAATTCTTACGGACTTTCAAATTGGAGAAGTTTGAACATATGGTTGTCCAGGAGTTGTCCACTGACACTATGAAGCCTAGGGAAAGCATCTCTGAGATTTACACAAGGATGAGGGTCTTGGCTGCCAAGATGTCTATGCCACCTAATGACGCTGTCATGAAAGGATGGTTTTTGAAAGCATGGCCTACCACCATTGCTATTAGGCTGGTTGACAAACTCCATGAACATGCCTCACTACAAGATTTCTTGAGGGAGGCAGTGAAGATGGAACAGTCACAGTTAAGTTTTGCCTCATCACCGACTTCGACCACCTAGCCCCTCAGAGAGGAGGGATCATCAGCATGGCAGCAACTCAAGAAGGAATTAGAAGAAATCAAAGAAGGTCTAAAAGATAGAACAAGGATGGATGGACAATCATCCTATGAGGCCCAAATCAGAAATGGTCTTTGGTGTACAGAATGCAAGGGTTGTGGCCATGGTCAGTGGGAGTGTCCCTCTAAGCGCAAGGTACCTACTTCTACCTCCTTTTGTACATTTTGTGAAATCCATGGACATGATGCTTCCGAGTATAGGTACCTCAAAGGGTTAAGGAAGCTTCTACCAGAGTTTTCTTCAGGGGAACCCCTAGTGGCTGCAATCAACAGAGCTACACCGGTAGATTCTGTCCCGGTACTTGTACCTTCTGTTCGTGGAAAAGCATCTGAGCCACCTTCCCTTCCTATCATTCCACCCCCATTGCTTCCTAATGCCCCATTGCTTCAAGCCCTTGCACACAATCCGGTTGGGGCACCATACTTTTATCCTCAGCCCTATTATGCACCGTACCAACCACCTACTCCTGGAGGTGGGTATGGACAGTACTATCAATGCAGTCAACGGGGTGGTTTTCGAGAAGGTCAGGGAGGTGCTGGTGGAGGCACCAACCTTAGAAGACCTATCATGTGTTATCGATGCGGAGAGTACGGCCACTACCAAGATGATTATCCACAGCCGTTTGGAGGACCCTCTTGCTTCCCTCCTCCTCAGAACTACTAGTTTGAAGATCATTGATGACACTCTTGACCACCGCCTGATGCCTTGAAGGCATAGATTGGTTGCCGGAAGGTCGGCCACTTTTGGAGCTATTGACGGGCCTTGATGGTTGTGAGGACTTTGGTGATTTTTCTCATCGACTAACAAGAGAGTACGAGGAAGATGTATTCCTTGGCCCACTGTCCACCTTGGAGGGAGGAGGTGACCTTGACCTGGAGGGAGGGGGTGACTTCAGAGGGGATGCATTGCTAGGGACGCGGAGTTGATACTGGTCGGTGACGAGGCCGATGGTGTTGAGACAGAGTCGTGCATAACATCGCCATCCTTTGTTTGTGACCTTGTCATAGCTCCCAACACTGCACCAATCAAATGGGGTGTGTTGCCCTCCCCCGCCACTACCACATCAACCATGTTGACTTGGGATGCTGGTTCACCTCTTTCATTGGGACAGTCTCTACTGTAGTGATCATTTGTGTTTTTGCAAGGAGGTCCTTTTATTGGACATACATTTTCTCGTAGGTCATTTTTTAGGACAGCTTGTGCATTTTGCTCAGTGTTTGAGCAGCCATCTTGGCATTAACACGTGGAGACATTTGTTGTCATTTTTTGGTTTGACATTTGCAGCCAGCGGTTAGATACTTGGGCAGCCAGCTCTTTGCATCATAGCCCTAAGGCTATTACATTTGCAGGGCACTTTTATTTTTAGTTTTCTGGGATTTTCATTTGCAATGGCAAACCATGAATCTTTTGGGATGCTTGCTGCTGAGGACAACCTTGAAGGTACCAATTATCCCATGTGGTCGTACTTGGTGCACCACCTATTGCTGTCCAGGAACTTTTGGGAAATTTTTTCTGGATCGGAGACTAGACCTGTCTCTTCATCATAGGCACCTGCTGCCACCTTAGCCAGTTCAGCCACTTCTGGTTCATCTACCACTACTCCCTCCATGCTTGCCCAACACAAGAACAGATTCGTTGGGATCAATGAGATGCACAGGCACATGCATTCATTGCCATGAATTGCAAGAGAGTTGTTATACCTCACATTCGGTCTTGCAAAACAGCCAAGGCTAGTCTATATCAGCTATTTGACACAAGTCAAGGACTTCAGAGAGCAGCTCATCAATGTTGATGAGATAGTACCAAACTTATTGGTTGTGTCCATAGAGTCGATAGACTCCCTGACTCATATCAAGAATTTGCTACAACACTTAGACTAGTGGCCATTGGTAACCCCAACCACTATTCTTTTGATTAGCTTGTTTCCCTACTCCTGCGGGAGGAGTAGATTCATCAAAACAGGGCTGCTTTTACTCATGCAGATCAAGCCTTTGCTACTGATCATAGAGGCAAACAGTAAACCCAAACCTACATTTGGTACCTCATCCTCTTCCTCCCCTGCTGATGGGAAGAAGAAGAAACGCTGCAATGCAGGAAACCAGGTCATGACATCTCTAAGTGTTGGAAGCGTATTGTTTCCGGGAAGAAGAAGCAGGGACAGCCAAGACAGCAAGGTCTTGCTGTCACAAATACTCCAGCTGCTAATGTCACAAATACAGAGGCAACCAATCTTGCTCTGCATGATTCAGCTTTTGCAGCCTCAGATTGGTACTTTGATAGTGGTGCTTCCACACCTCACTTCTTGCGAAAATCTCTTTCATACATTGAGTGGTGTTCCAAAGGGGGGCACCTTCTTCAAAAAAACTTAGCCTATAGGGAGGCCTATTTACGAGTTCTGCCCCAAGGATAAGCTCAATCTTGCATTGAACATTCCGCTCTAGAGGTAACCCATAAGGCAACTCATCCCTAAAACAATCAGAGAACTTCTCTACGACCTGCTCAACCAACTTGGCCATCTTTCCATCTTGGGTAGCGTCAGTGCTAGTCAATGGATGTCAATTGACTCTACTATGCTAGTCTTAGAACTCAGTCAACCCTTAGTTTGACTTCATTAGTCAACCATATGGTTGACTTCGTGACCATATAGGCCATTCATTGGTAGATGATTAGAGTGGTGGGATGTTTGGGGAAGGAATGGCACATTGATCCTCCCAATATCATAGAGCAGGATGCCCCGAGATGGCGCATCTGGCTTTGGGAGGGTAGGCCCTTTAGGGAGGTCTAGTGGGATCCGGGAGAGTGGTTCTGGCCCTCTAGGGGCGGCCTTGCCGAGCAGGTGGACGAGGTGCCCTTCTTTTCCTACACCACACAGATTGGCAGGAGGCTTAAGATGGACTCTTCAATTTGGACCCCTTCGAGGGAGAGGCATTGGGTGGCCTAGAGAGTGACCCAAGAGGTCTGTTCCAGGTTTTGGACGCGGTTATGGTCCAATTTGCGGATGAGGAAGATCTCCTGGCTGGTCGCCCACGAAGGCTTGCCCATTGGCCTGTGGTTGGAGCAGTTGCGGGTGGAGGGGCAATGTCATTGTTGCTCGCTGGTTTTCTGGGGACAATCCCTCACTCCCTCTGGAGCTGTCGTAGCGCAGCGAGGATTTGGATGGGAGCCCTCAGGATCATGACCCGTATGCAGAGCCTTATGAGGACTACACATGGGGGATGGTGGCTTGGTTGACTGAGGGAGGACACACATTCTAGATTGATGAGGTCTCCCTAGCTTACTGGATATAGGGTTAGAGCATTTAGAGGATAGAGCTCCATGAGGCGGTCCCTCTTGATAACCTTGTTCCTCATTCTCCTCCGGAGGACAACGTATGGGAGGTAGTAGCCAATATCACGACGTGGAACATTTGGGTTTCTCATTGCATTCTGGTGATGGATGAGCATCCGGTTCCAGCCTCGGCTACCTTGGTCACCATCTCCGGATATCTACACCCTCCGCTCCACTTGGGAACGTGGGACCCCAAGCTTTAGGGCAACCATCGCGAGGCGCACTCGATTCTGCAAGGCTTGGCCTGCAGGAGTTCTTTACATATTCACTCCGCGAGGGATTCGCTGGTTGTATAGTCCCACCACCTCGTTGTTAGCCCCAGTACCAAAGATTTTCGAGGCAGTGAGCTGGGTTTCTCTGGAATAGGCCGGTTTTTCCTTTCAGCCTTTTTCCAGCTTTTCCATACTCACCACCTTTGGGGCTGCTGTTTTGTATAAAGTCTTTTAAGCATTAATAGAAGGTTCTTTTCTTTGCAAAAAAAAAAAAAAAAACATTGCATTTTGAGACGACCATCTCAGCCATCCGACTTTCCTTGTTTTATGGACAATCTTTCCACCGAAAGATCGCTTTCTGTGTCCTTTGGAGTGAAGAATGAATCATCAGCGTAAGCTTGCACAATCATGGCCTTTCTTCCGTGTATCTCTAGAACATGCAATAATTATGTGGCCACAAGACGATCAATATAGCAAAGCATCGAATGAGTAGCTATTGCATAAAGCAATGCACTAAGAAAATGCGGAGTACCTGGATAGTTTGTCAACTTTCACGACGGAGCAAATTTTGAGGTTTATTAGGCGCTGCTGTATGAAACGGGGAGATTTCATTACTTTGTGTAAGGAGTTGCACCACACGAAAGTGGCATGCCTCCGCGATCAAGTCAGCATCCAAGGTTGAGTCTACTGAGCCTAGCATTGGCTGGCTGCGCTCAGGTTGGGGCAGGTCCGTGAGCAGACGAGTTTCATTGGGCCCGCTTGGTTTGCCCGGGCTACCTTGGTACATGCAGAGAACTTCGAGCGTCCTCTATCTAACCTTAAGAGCAAGTCACGACTACAACAAGGCCCTCTAAAGTGTCTTCGAGTGCCGGAGGCATTTGTTCCAAAGGACAGCTGACTTTGTTGGATTGGCAGGGCCCATCGGTTATAGTGGAGGATATCCCTTTGTTCTGCCTTACTTTTCACGTAGCGGCGTGCTAATTTCTTTTTCCTGAAGATCAACCTTGACAGTGACCCTTGGTCTGGCAAGAGGGGCTCAAATGGCAACACCTTTGACTTCCAATACTATTAAGATTTTGCTCTCTCCGGAGGATAAGCAACAGGTTCAAAGTGTAGTGGAGGCTCTTCAGGACAAGGCCCTTGTAGGCCGGATTGTTGGGCTCACCCCCTCGAGGCAAAAAATTCGGGATTGGCTTTAGGCAAGTTTAGCCTCTAGGAGGTCATCATCTATGGGAGAGGGGTCTCTTCCTTCTCCAACTGAGCTCTCCAAAGACCACCTTGTCACTTGTTCTTTCTTGGTCCTCATCTGGTCTTCCTCTTCCCTTGGTATCATAGCTTCACAGTGGTGGACACGACTCACCACGTACCTCGCTTCCCGGGGACGCTCCGCCTCCCAGGGCTCTCAAAAGAGTATAGATCCATTCTCCAGTCTATCGGAGGATGTTTTGGTACGGCGCTAGAGTCTCCTCCTCCCTTGGTAGCCACAGTCGTCGCAAATGATGGGGTCCCTATGCTTAGAGTGATTGTGGACACCCCCGAGATGCTTCCTGAGGAGATCCTTCTGGAGAACTTGGATGGAGGCGAACTACGTCAGAGAGTTGAGGTCTCTAGGCTTCTAGGCTAGTGCCTTAGATGTAGACAGATGGGACACCTACCTCGGGGCTGCATGAGAGGCCAAGGTAGGGATCCTCCTCAGCCTTGACAGGAGCAGGGGGCTCCCCCTCATACCAGGCAGGGGAAGAGGGATCCCCAGCATCGGGCCAGGCAATCAGATTGTAAGCAGCACTCGCAAACACCTTGGGTCGAGCCCTCTCAGGGGACTTGGACCAAGGTTGAGCACAAGAAGCCCAACAAGGCAGCCCTCAAGCATCGCATGTATCGGGCTAGGATCAGAGAGCGCGAGAGAGCCCGATCAATGATCCTCCAACTTCAAGAGAAGCTGGCAGAGGTTGCCCCTATGGAGCAAGAGGAGGAGACCTTCGATCTCCCGACTGAGCCACATGCGCCAGCAGAGCAGAGCGCCCAGGTCCCTTTTCAACAGGAGCCTAGAGCCATCGTTGAGCAGGTCTCGGTAGACCCTCCATCGGGGCCACCCCCCACTCCCTCCTGATCCCCCCGGCCTACGTCCCCCCCCGTTAGTCCCCCCTCCCCCCGATATGCCAGATGATAGATTGCCACAAAGGCGCCATTTGATCGTGAACAATAACTACTTGCAACATGCTGTGTTCAAGGCCATGGTTATTGATGATGCTTGGGATTCTTTTGTTTCCAAAATGCAAGTTGTGATAAGAAGTTACGGCAAGTCTTACACGAAGACTCTGAGGGAAACTATTGCTTAGGCCAAACTTACTTGTCAGGACCTCATTGAACTCAGCCATCTTCGTTCGTTGTCCCTGCATGAGCAAACAACACTATGTCAGGCCAGACATTGTCTCCAACTGAATGATCATAGAAAACTAGTCAAATGGGAGACTAGAGCCAGACAAAGAGCCTTTACAGATAAAGGCTGCTCTTCCTAAGAATTTTTCAAAAGCTTGCATCAGAGAAGATTAAAAATAGAAATTTGCAGGGTGCTTATGCTTGATGGATCATGGACCACCTCGAGGTCACAACTTGCTTCTGTTTGTGTGCAACATTTTTCTCAGCAATTTGGTTCTGCAGTTCCTCCCTCACAGCAAGCTTTGGTTGCACGAAATTTGCTGTTACAACATGTTTCTCTATGCAAGGAGATCAGCTGTGGGCTTTAATGATCCGCTCTCTCTTATTACATATTCATACTTCTGCATTTGGGCATTGGCAGCCCACTCCATGGGATTTCATATTTGGCTTTATCCAAGGCAAGATCAGAGGCTGCCCTTTCGTTTCTCGCCTGCTTCTTGATTGGAAACATATCTCATTTCACTTGGAATGGCATGGCCGAGACTCTTTGTCGGGAAACTCCTTGAGGGCTGAGAATATTTATTGGTCTAAAGTATTCCACCCTTCTTTGGCCATTCAAGAACCAAGATGTTCTTACTTTCTCTCCTTCAAAGGCATCACTTTTGTGGCAGATGTACTTCAGGATGATGGCACACTTTTATCCTTTTCCATGGCTGCCAGCAAATACGGTTTGGGAGCTCATTATCATCCTCTCTGGCATCGGATTTCAGCAATGCTTCAACCGTTTTTGCCAGTACCTCGCATGGAACTTCAAAACAGGCTTGAGGATTGGACTTTACGCTCTTCTTACTCTTCAGCCCGTCCCTTGAAGTTCTCACATATTACAGTGCCATCACTGTATAAAGTGCTATTACTTCCGCCTTGGATTTCTGGCAGAGCAAATACTGTTTGGCATATGGATCGCCCACTAAAGTGGTGGAGCAAAAGGCTGCGTCTCCTTTGGCATTACAACGTCCCTCTTCGACAACAGCTTTTTCTTTGGCGAGCCCTGCTTGGCATTTTTCCATCTGGCCAGCTACTTGCACACAGACATATTGCTCTGGCTGTTTGTCACAGATGCTTACACCCCACTGAATCTGTGCTACACATTTTTTGGTTTTGTCCACATACTTGCACCTTCATCGCTCTCATCCGACAGAGGCTTCGAGCAAGATTTCCTACTGCTACTTTTGGCAAGCTTTTCTGGTTGTTTGGTTTTCATCCACTGAGACAGGGTTTTGATTTATTTTTTATATGGGTACGCTACTGGGCACTATGGACTTTATGGATGGACAGAAATCATAGAGTCTTTGGTGATCCCCTTTTTTCATCCTTTATCTTTTTCAAACGATCTCTGCAGCAATCATTTTATGATTGTGTTCAGACTCGTTTGATTGATCAGGATATGTATACAGCTTATACTGAGATCTTTAGTTGAGTAATAGTTACTTCAGTTTCGAAGTAACTATGAATGTAATTATTTTACAGCAATAAAAGATTTCTTCACAAAAAAGTGTGTATGTGAGGTGTGTGTGGGAAGTTCTGATCACACTCATGCCAGTCATTTACAAGATCATTGTCAAAATGGTGGTTGATCGGATTAAAGGTTATTTGCATGATGGGTTGAATCCCTCCCAATATGGCTTTGTTCCACATCGCCATATCACAGATAACATTGCCAATGCTTATATTGGGATTGAATATGCCAAATACATGCAGCAGGATGTTCTACTCTTGTAGGTAGGTATTGCAAAAGCCTTTGACACAGTTCAATGGGATTTCATCTCGCAAACTATGCGAGCTTTGGGGTTTGGACAAAAAATGCAGCGGGTTATTTACTAGCTTTACAGAGATAGCAATGCGGCTTGCATTATCTCTAGGGATATCTCTGATGAGTGGACTCTTCGTTGTTCGGTCTGCCAGGGATGCCCTCTCAGTGCTTTACTGTATGCCATTGCTACTCATCCTATGCTGCAATATATTGATCATCTTGTGGCTACAGGATCACTTCATGGCTTGGAATTGGATGCTAATCGCAGCATGGTTGCTCAAGCTTATGCTGATGATTCTTTCTTTACCCCGAAGAATACGCCCCATGATCTTGGTGCCTTGATGTAGGCCCTCTCTATTTATGGTTTGGCAGCTGGTCTTCATGTTAATTTTCAGAAGTCTAAGCTGCTCCCTTTGCATTCCAAAGACTGGCATAGTCTATTATGGCCCGGGGATATCATTCCACCCACTCAGTTTGTTCGTCATCTTGGTTACCCTTTGGGGTGGGAACTTACTCACCGACAACAAACTGATTGGGTTTTGGCTAAGCTTTGGAAAAAGCTTGAGTATTGGAAAGTGGCAACCTGGCCTTTGCATGTTCGTCTTCGAATAGTGCAGTCCATCCTTGTGGCATATATTCAAGTTTACTTGCCATTGATCATGTTCACTAAGGCAGATCTTACATCTTTCATGTCTGTAGTTATGGAACTCTTCTGGCGATCCAAACAAGGCTGAAAAAGTCTCACGCTGCTTTCGATGCATCACATGTGTTCTCCCAAGATGCATGGTGGATTGAACATCACGGATATTCATGTGCATATTCTTGCCCACAGGGGAAAAATGTTGCTGCAATTTCTGCAAGGTAATCAGCCTTGGGCTCTTATGATTAAGACTCTGGTCACTCATATCAGTATTTTTGCGTTTGGTCATTGGTAACTCGATCACTGGGATTTCTTTTTTGGCTGCACTGATGGCACTTTGCCTGGATGCCCTTTTGTCTCCCGCTTGCTTCTTGACTGGAAGCATGTTCTTTCTCATCTATAATGGAATGGACAGCAATCTTTGCTTGGGAATTCTTTGAGAGCTGAAAGCATTCACTGGTCGAAAGTCTTTAGGCCTCCCTTGGCTTTACAGGAATCTCGACGTTCCTACTTTGTCTCGTTTAAAGGCATCGCCTCGGTTGCTGATTTATAGATGATGCTGGTACTGTGCTCCCCTTTTCTCTAGCAGCCACTACATATGGATTGTGGTCTCTCATTATCGTCCTTTGTGGTGACAAATTACTTCTATGCTTTCGCCCTTTGTTCCGATTCCTCCTTTGGAACTCCAGGTTCGACTGGAAATTTGGACTTTGACTTCTCCAGGGTCCTCTTCTTGTCCTTTGAGGCTATCTCAGATTACTGTACCTGCATTGTATAAAATCCTTTTGCCTCAACCTTGGGTTTCAGATAGAGGTGATTCTGTTTGGCGAATGCATTGCCTAGCCAAGTGGTGGATAAAAAGATTACAACAACTTTGGGCCTATAAAGTACCGTTTTGGCAACAGGTCTTCTTTTGGCGAGTTCTTTTGGGAGTGTTTCCATCTGGACAACTATTAGCTCATCGACACATTGCTCCTGCACTTTTTCCATCTGTTCCGTTTGGGAAGTTCTTCTGGCTATTTGGGCTTCATCCATCCAGACCGGGGTTTCATCTTTTCTTCGTTTGGGTTCGCTACTAGGCACTATGGACTTTATGGACATATAGGAGTTGTAAAGTCTTTGGTGATCCTACTTTTTCTCTGTTTGGCTTTTTTAGGCGTTCTCTGCAGCAATCTTTCTTTTGATTGCTTGTAGACCTGGTGCATAGATCATGAGGTCTTTTTGGCATATACTGAAATTTTCAGTTGATGTAATTGTAGCACCTTTTTTTGAGGTTGCTACTCATATAATATAATCAATCAATGATTTCACCAAAAAAAAAAAGGTGTGTGGGAAGTTCTTCTAGCTATTTGGGTTTCATCCATCCAGACCGGAGTTTCATCTTTTCTTCGTTTGGGTTCGCTACTGGGCACTATGGACTTTATGGACATATAGGAATTGTAAAGTCTTTGGTGATCCTACTTTCTCTCTGTTTAGCTTTTCTATACCATTTGACTGTATGAACACTCTTCAGTGTGACTGCCTTCTGATATTTTCGAGCTTCTCTGTTTCGATCTCTATAAGATGCTCATTCCTTTGGAGATCTTCCTCAGACCCAGTTGTAAGTTTTTTGTTACTGCTTTTAGTTATGAGTAGTAGCTGTCCTACTCTTGGACAGCTATGAATGTAAATACTACTTTCTCAATGCAAAATTCATTTTACCAAAAAAAAAAAGTGTGTGTTTTCTTTACAGCAGCATCTCTACAGATTCCTTACTACTTCCTTTGGCAAGCTCTTCTTGATATTTGGTATTTATCCACCGAGGCCGTACTTTCATCTTTTCTTCACATGGGTTCAATATTGGGGCCTTTTTTTTTTTTTTTTCGAGAAAGAGACTGCTATTAAGTAAGAGAAATAACCCGCGAGAGCAAGCTCAAAGCGGAATACATCATGAAACCATGAGGATAAATAAACCCCTCAAAATGAGGTGGAAAACAACCAAGGCTGAGGCTGAAAGTGCCACCTCAACCTTGTAAGAGTCTCAGAGAAGAAAGGGGAATCCTTCCATTCCTTGAAGAACGATGCCCTCCTAGTTGAGGCTGCACGGGAGTCTCTCTGCATACTCGTCCATACGGCCATCAAAGTATGTATGGTGTCTATCCAGATACTAGCCAATGTGTGCAAGGGATGAACCTGAGTTTCCTCCAATGCCTCTGTGCATCTAGCTCTCCAAATATGCCAGGCTGCTATGCTCGCCAGTATCTCCCACGAGGTATCCACAGAGGCATGTACAGCTGCAAAAGGAAGTGGATCGTTGTGTCGGGTTCTGCCTTCTGATTCCGTCCTCAAAAGTATCTCTCAAGCGCAAAAACATGGTATTTGGCTCTTTTTCATGGGGCGAATTATGACAGCCTCCATGCAATGAGCTTGGTCGATAGCGGTTATGGGAATAGACAAAATCAACTCTCGAGTTTAACTGAGTCGCAGTTTACTGAGCTACACGTGGATCTCTCTCCTTTGGATACAGTTGATGATGGTATTGTGGAACAAAATGAGCATATGAGTGAACGAGATACTCAGGTACCTTCTCACCAACTTAAAGCATTTTTCACTTGAGAATATGCATCCTATGCTGCAACAAGTCTTTGATCCAGTGATACAATGCTTCCGTCTTCTTCCTTATGTCAAGAAGAATCACAAGGGTAAAAAAAGAAATCGCATTTTATAGACAAACATGGAATCACATTGGAAGATATTGTCTTTATGTCACCATCTGGTGGCGTGTAATAACAAATTTTCCTCCTTTTTCTTTTTGGGTTCATGTTATCTCTACCTCCTCTCTCTTCTCGACAAGTATTGCTCTTGTTCTTCTTTTGTACTTCATGGTAGGTTTTTACCTCATTTTGAGGTTTTCCACATAGTAATATATATTTTTTTTTTCCAAAAAAGAGACTTCTATTAAGTAAGAAAGAAACCCGCTAGAGCAAGCTCTGTGCGGAAATACACCATGCTAAGCATGTAATAAAAAACACCTCAGAGGAATGAGGTAGAAAGAAACCAAGGCTAAGGCTGAAAATGCCATCCCAACCCTGTAGAAGTCTCAGCAAAGAAGGGAGAGTCTCTCCAATCTCTGAGAAAAGTAACTCTCCTGGAGGAGGCTTCTCGAATCCCTGCATGGTCGCCCAAATGGCCATCAGAGTGTGTATCGTATCTGTCCAAGTACTGATCTGAGAAGGGTGAACCTGAGAACCCTCCAAAGCCTCAGTGCATCTGGCTCTCCAAATGTGCCATGCTGCAATGCTAGCTAGGATCTCCCATGGAGAGTTGACCGAGGAGTGAGCAGCCCTGAAAAGAGTGGCCGGAACATCCTCTAGAGAGCATGACTCCACAAGGTGTCATCGGATATGAAGAGCCCAAGAGGAATCAAGTCTCTCAAAAAATACATGGGGCCCTGAAAGAGTAAGCCAAGCCACTGATCCCCAGGTCATATAGAAAGGTAGGCGAACAAAAGTGCTGAAAAGTCTTGCAATCCCCTTCCATATGATTCTCGCCTGTCTGCAATCCCAAAGGCAGTGCTGTATTGTCTCCAAAGCAAAAAGGCAGCGAGGGCAAGAACGGTCAGCTCCGAACTTGGACCTCCAATGGTTTACTGCTATCCCACCATGAATAGAAAGCCAAAAGAAGAGAGTGATTTTTCTATTCCGGTGGGATTTCCAAAGTCTCTGCCAAAAAAATTTCTGCAAGTCAGCAGAAATCTGAAAGTTCTCCCAATGATGAGCTTTGGTGGGCCTCCAACCCCTACAGCTGAGCCGGAATTTCTTGGCATTACTGACCGTGTAACGAAAGAAGGGGATGCCCTTCTCTCGATGCCCTTCATCTATCCATTCCCATTCCCCAGGGTCCCACTGCAAAAACTTAATTGGGACACCTCCATAGAGCCACAGCCTCCATGAGTGAAGGGCGAGGAGAAGCGGGTCAGGATCCAAGTACCACTGTGAAAGAGAGCCATGCTCCATGAAGCCCACTATCCTGACTGGCCGCAACGGTACCTCCAACAAGATATCGTATGTGGATCTGGACAGCCTGCCCCCCCGAAGAAACATCAAATACTAAGGCATCCTCATGTGGGTCAAGACTGTAAAGGAACTCCCAATCTGGAAAAAGCCCCCATCCAGGTGGAGCAAGTAATAGGCATGTCATCTGTGTCCACCCAATCCAAGGGCAAGGCTGCATCAATCTGTTGGACTCTCCCTGCACTCCCTCTGAGATTAAGAACCATCTGGGCCTGTTGGTCTACAGGAAGCTTCCTGAAGGCTTTCCATGCTCCCACTATAGATGCAGGCCCCTCTCCCATCTTGGCCAGTGCATGTAAGCAGAAGCTCCAAGTGGTCTGCCAAGCTCATCCAAAATCCTGTCATTCCACATGATAGGCTGCCTTTCAATCTCTTCACGGGTGGATGGAGGAATCGTGCGAAGAGTACTCCTGAAGCTGGCCCATGCTTTCAGGATAGCAACCATAAGAGGGGAAGAGGGAGACCTGAGGTGGGCTGTGGTGAAAACCCATCTAGTACTATGTGACCAATCCTTTCCTGAAGTGGGCGTGCGAGACTGTATGCATCTGATAAAAAAATCCTTCCAAGGCTCTTGCCCTCAAAACGAACTTGCAGAGTAAAGCTCTGCACTGTACATCTGGGTCGATCATATTCAAACCCCCTTCTCTTGTAGGAAGAATCAAGGTCTCCCAAGCCACCCTGGCTGTAACATCAGTTGTGCCATCTAGACCACTCCATAAAAAATTATGTACGGTCCTCTTGAGCTGAGTGATACAATCCCTAGAGTGGCACATACAAGAGCATACAAACCAAGCTGTGGCTAGAAGAACCTGGTTAACCACCACCACTCTGGATGCCAAGTCAAGTTTGGCTGAGCTCCCAAAAATGAGCTTTTTTTTAATGCTCTCCAACACCGGAGCAAACTATTGTGATGGAGAGATGCCCACTCCAACCTGAGAGCCCAAAGATCTGACGGAGACACCCCTCTGTACCCAATTAAAACCAATATCATTACCCAATCCGGGGTGTCATCATCGCAAATCCAAAAACCATTGGATTTATGCCAATTAATGTGTGCACCTGCAGCCGTGCAAAACAAATCCAAGGCTGTCCGGAAGGAAGTGAGTGTCGTGGGGGAGGCATCCAAAAAAACAGCCGTGTCATCTGCAAACTCACTATACAGGAGCTCTTCTTCCCGGCGGATAGGAAGCCTCAGCCCATAAATATCAGCTTGAGATCTAATGTAGATACTCATAGCTTCCGCCACAAACAGAAAAAGAAACGGGGCAAGAGGACATCCCTGGCGGACGGATCTGGAAATCTGAAACCTGTCCCCTCTTACCCCCCCAATGAGCAACTGGCTATGGGCTGATCTATAGAGAGAGGATACTCCTCTAATCCATGCATCTGAAAAACCAAAGCGAGATAGAGTACCCTCTAAAAAATCCCAAGTCTACTCTGTCATAAGCTTTCTCAAAGTCCAAGAGTAGAATGGCCAATCTCTGGCGGCTCTGCATGGCCCATTCTGAGGCGTCCCAAAATGAGAAAATATTATCAAAAATACTTCTGCCACGCACAAACCCTGTCTGCGTGTCATGAATCAAATCTGGAAGAAAAACCTGTAGCCGTAGACTAATGGCTCTCGCGAAAATCTTGTAAAAAGTGCCCAATAGAGTGATGGGTCTCCATTGAGACACAAGATTCCTATTACCCCCTTTTCGGATGAGATGAATGAGACCATCTGTAAGCGAGTCTGGCATCTCACCAGAGTCCCACACGCCTTGCAGGGCTGATGTAATGTGATCACCAATCTGCTCCAAAAAAGTAATAAAAAAGGAGGGCGTAAGTCCATCTGAACCTGGGCACTTGCCCTTGTGAAGGGCAAGTAATGCAGTCTTGAATTCTGCATTGGTGAAAGATGCATCCAGAGAAACATACATCTCATCCTTCACCAATACAGGGATACACTGCCAAATAACCTCTCTAGCATCATCAATGGCCTGTGTGCCTGGATCTACAGTAAGAAGGGATGCAAAAAAATCTGAAGCTACACGCATGACAGCATGAAGATCTGACTGTAACACCCCGTCTGAGTCAACAAACTGCGAAACACTATCTCTACTGTGTCTGGGCCCATGAGTAGAGAAAAAGTGTTTGTTGACCCTACCACCCATCTGAATCCAAAAGGATTCGCGTGCATGAAAGGCATATTCTGCTCTCTGATCCAACAATGTCTGCAAATGAGCCCTTGCTGCAGCAAGGCGCTCCTGAATCCAAGCATCTGTGTACCTCTTCTACTCTTTCCTTTGAAGGGACGCTAACTGCTGGCGTATACCAATCTCACATATGAGAATCTCACGTCTCCTGCAATCAGCGACTGTATGATAATAGTCACTAATTCTGGATAAGGCTGTAGCTACCTGAGATGAGTGGACAGATCCACTCTGTATGTGAGAAACCCAAATCTATAAAATATCCTCCGTGAGGCTCTCCTCTACATAAAAAGCATCAGGAATCCTGACACTTGCAGAGCGTCCTCTCTGATGAGGCTCAAGAATCTGCAACACCAATGGAAAATGATATGAGGTGGAAACCCTAGTAGAAATGCATACAGATCCTCCTCTATCAAGTGCCCAATCGTCTACATAAAATCTGTCAATCCGTGCATGAATGGGCATGTGTATTCTCCTGTTCGACCAAGAGTGCAGGAGTGACTGTGGCATAATATGAAAGGCATCATCCAACCAAGTGTCCCTGCCACTGACTTGAAAGAGGAAGGCATCCCAGGCTGCCCTCTCCAAAGAATGAATTCCACCCTGTCTGCCTCCCGTTTTGTCTAAAGGCGACTCAATCATGTTGAAGTCGCCACCAATGATCCAAGAATCTGCAATGGGGGCCCAAGAGAGTAACTCCTTCCAAAAGGAGATCCGCTCCCCTCTGTTGTTGGGAGCATAAAGATTGAGAAGACCAATCTTACGCCCTCCAATCAAAATAATGATCCATTGAGCTCTAGAAGGGGAGGTAATACCATGACCAGCAATCAAGGGGAGAATAGAAAGAGAGATCGAAATGCACGTACCTCCCCTTGTGCCCATAGTAGGCGACCAGAAGGTATGTCCTGAAAGCAGTTTGCCAGACTTAGAGCAATCACTGGCATCCAACTTGTGTTCCTGGATAAAAAGGATATCAATAGCACCTCCAGTGACGCATGGATGAAGCTCGTTCCGGATTAGCTGCCTACGGCAACTGTGTGGAACTCCGCCTAGGCCCTGTATGTTCCAGCTGACTATCCTCATCGAGGGGAGGATGCTAGATGGAAAGGCTTACCCGACCTAGTAGAGGAGACCAGCTTCCCCTGGGCCGAAACACTCCAGCTAAGGGCAGGAAACTCAACAGGTGAAAGGATCCCCACACCTGTTGAAAGGGAGGCCCTGCAGAAGGAATCCCAATGACCGGGACCCCTAAGGTGGAGGGCACAAACTCCTCATCATTCATGAAAGTCGCCGAATCTGCCAGTGCCGAAAAAGAATTCCTGATAAGCAAGTCTAGCCGAAGAGTGCGAAGAAGACCTGCACTTGTGGAAGATGGAGGAGAAGGACCTGCTAGGCCTCTATTAGCAGAACTGGAGCTCGGGGTTGAGGAGGCCTGTGGCTGGGGTGAAGAGGAATCAGGAGCCCTCATCTGTGCCTGCACTTTCTCGGTTGTCCTGATCGTGGCGGAAACAGTCTGCGGGGAAGAAGTACCTGTAGCCCCCTTGTGGTCAGAAACCAAGGGGTCAGAAACCAAAGTGACTGGGGCTAGTGGATCTAAAGGCCCCTCCTGATGTGGAACTGTAGTGTCTGGGGCTGCAGCAACATCCACCTGTGGAGTCTGGAAGGCGTCTGTCTGAACAGGATCAAAAGTCTCCTCCTGAGGTAAGGGAGCCGCTTTGATAGCTCTCCAGCGTGGTACTGGGTGTGTTGTGGGCATTGGGCGCCCGCGCCCTGCTGCCCCTGGTGGTCCTGGGGTGTGCGAAGCAGGGCGCCCTGTTGCTCTTGGTGGTCTTGGAGTGCGTGGTACAGGGTGCTGGGGAGGTGCAGTCGTGGTAGCACGTGAAGGAGCCACACCAGAAGGCCTCTTGGGTCTTTTTCTCTTCCTTGGGCAGTGTCCAGCAAAGTGCCCAAAAGTCCTGCAAATCCTACACTGGTCCTGTCTACCTGAAATCTTGACACTCCGTCGAAAGAGAGAGCCGTCTGGACGTTGAAGCATAATGTGGTCATCTGAGATGTTAGGCTCAGAGACGATGACCCTAACACGAGGCACCCTGTCTGCACTGACTGCCTCTGCCGAGGAAGAAGGCATGCTAGGAAGGAAGGGGATCTCAGTGACCACTCCGAATGTGGCTCCGATAGTGGCAAGCAGTCGATGGTAGACTTGAGGAAGACCAGGAAATCTAATGAACAGTGATGTCACCTGCTTGTCCTCCTCGACCGGATCAAAGCCCAAGGTGTAGGGTAAAAGAAAGATCCTCCTCGAACCCAAAGCCAGGGGATTAGCTTTGAGAACAAAGGCTGTGGACTCGTGGGAGTCGAAAACCACTTGGAAGACGTCCCAAAAGTCGAATATCCCTGGGGTGTGGAGCGAGGTCTCCTGGTAATGCCGCCAGCATCCAGTCTCTAGCCTGTCATCTGGAAGGGTGTGACCCAAAGATGCGGGCGAAAAGTGATGTGGAGCCCTCTAATTCCACATCTTTCTTGAGCTGCTGCAACTCGTCTTCTGAAAAAATGACGGTTCTCGCGGCTGGTGGAGGTGGACGGAGATTGGCTGAATGGGGATCCATTTGCCAATCGATGTGAAAAGGCCGATTCCAACACTGAAAAACCTCCGTCTGTGAAACTACTGCCCAGGACGCCCTGAATGCAGGCGCAGGAAGAAGGAGAAAGAGAGGGTAGGAGAGAGGGGAAGGGAAGGAGAGGATAGACTGAAGGGGGAGACGGAGGTAGGCTAAGGGGGAGGCGTGGGGAGCTGAGTTAGGAAGGAAGGGGGGGGGGAGGGAGAGGGAGGAGGTTTTAAAAAATAAAAATAAAAACAAAAACTCTTTTTTTTTTTTTTTTTTGGGGGGGGGTCTCCTTGGGGGGGAGAGCAGCGGGGGGGGGAGAGGGAGGGGGAGGGAGGGGGGCAGGGGAGGAGAAGGGGGTGGGGGGGCTGGCGGGGGAGAGGGAGGGCAGAGGAGAAGGGGGCAGCGGGGAGGGGGGAGGGGGAGAGCAGCGGGGGGGGGAGAGGGAGGGCGAGGGAGGGGGGCGGGGGAGGAGAAGGGGGCGGGGGGGCTGGCGGGGAAGAGGGAGGGCGGAGGAGAAGGGGCAGCGGGGGGGGGGGGAGAGGGATGACGGGGGAGGGGACGGGGGAGGAGAAGGGGGGCGGGGGAGCTGACGGGTGGGGGAGAGGTAGGGCGGGGAGGGAGAAGTAGGGGCAGCAGGGAGGGAGAGAGAGGGGGCAGCGGGGGGGGAGAGGGAGGGCGGGGAGGAGGATGGGGAGAGGGAGGGTGAGGGTGAGGGAGGAGGGAGAGGGGGCTGGCAAGAGGGGAGGGAGAAGAGGAGCAGCGAGGGGGGGAGAGGGGGGGAGAGGGGGGGCAGCGAGGGAGAGGGAGAGGGAGAGGGGGCTGGCTGAGAGAGGGAGAGGGAGAGGGGGCTGGCCGAGAGAGGGAGAGGGGGGGGCAGTAGCTCATGGGGAGGAGCAGCAGCTCATCTGCCGGAACACTTAATTCTGACCAGTCTTCACACAGTAATAATGAGTATTACCAAAAAAAAAAGTGTGTGTGGCCTTGTTACTTAGCCAGAGCTTGCGTGCTTATGTCAAGCTAAGCATATATTACAAAGGACTGACCACGGGAAAATTGTCCAATGAGAAACTAAAGCCAGGCAAAAGGCTCTTTTGGATAAAGGTTACTCCTGTAAAGAGTTCTTCAAAAGTTGACATTATAAAAGACAGGCTCAGACTTTTGACATCCGATGGTTGTTGGACTTCCTCACAAGCAACCTTTGCTCAGGCTTGTGTCAATCACTTTGCCACACAATTTGGGAATCCGGAGTCCCATTCACAGGAGGTTATATTGGCAAGACGAAAGTTATTACAGCATGTCTCTACCATTATTACTCCTTCCCAGGCTCTGCAGCTTAAAGCACCTTTCAAAGAAAGGGAGCTCTTTGATGCTTTAAAATCATGTGGCAAATGGAAGCCCCTGGTTTGGGATGGTCTTACAGTGAATTTGTCCCTAGAATATTGGGATGCCCTTAAACATGTCTGATTGCATATGATTAATAATGCCTGGCAGAAACAGCAAATGTTAAATTGTTTGGAAGAAAGGGCTAGTTATAACCTGATCTCCAAAAAGCATATTTGTGAATCATTTGTTGATTGGCAGCCTATTACACTCATGCCAGTCATTTATAAGGTGGTTGTCAAAATGGTGGTTGATAGAAGAAAGGATTTTCTACATGATGGTCTACATCCTACCCAATATGGCTTCATACCTCACATACATATCACACCAAAAATATTGCCAATGCCTATGTTGGGATAGAATATGCAAAGTTTAGTCAATAGGATGTCCTCTTGTTGCAAGTAGACATCGCCAAAGCTTTTCATAATGTACAATGGGATTTTATCTCGCAAACCATGTAATCCTTAAAATTTGGGAATAGATTACAGCATGCTATTTATTGGCTGTACATTGACAGTAAAGTAGCCTGTATTTTGTATGGAGATATTTTTTATCAGTGGACTTTATATCATTCAGAGAGACAGGGATGCCCTCTTAGTGCATTACTTTTTCTTTTTTTTCCAAGAGAAAAGAACTTCTATTGATGCTTGTAAAAAAAGATCATACAAGTTGTCAAATACCATAAAGGTGCCAACCATGAAAATCAACGAAAAATTAAATGCTGGCTGTCAGAAAGACACTCCTGCTGCCAAAGATCCCAGCTCACTCCCTAGGAATTCTTTGTAACAGGGGCTAACAGCCAGGGTGGCGGACTATACAACCATCTAATCCCTCTCGGGGTGATGTTGTAGAAAACACCTGCAGGCCAAGCCTTGCAGAAACGTTCCCATCGTGTGACGGTAGCTCAAGAACCTAGAGAGCCTCGCTCCCAAATGGTGCGAAGCGTGAAGATGATGTCCTGCCAGATGGCTACCAAGGTGGCCGACGATGGAACATGGTGTTGGCCCATAACCCAGCTGCAGCGAGCAACCCAAATGTTCCATGCTGTCATGCTGGCTACTGTCTCCCACACGCTGTCCTCTGACGAAGGAAGAGGTCGATGGCTAGTGGGAGGGGTCGCCTCATGAAACTCAATGCTGTGAATGCACAGGCCCTGTATCCCGTATGCTAGAGAGACCACGTGAATGGGAAAGGCATGGCCACCCTCTGACAACCAAGCAGCCACCTTGATGGCAAGCATCATAGATAGATTGCCGTAGGGAGAGTCTGAAATATTCATAAGATTGCAAGAACGGATTCCCAAAATATCTCATGTTGTGATCCTGCCATATGGTCCAAAAAGCCCAATATCTGACCCAGTACAAAAATAAAGAGTAATGGACCAAGGTTGTAGGAAGTCTGCCAAAGAGCCAAAAATGTTTCCCAAAAGGAGAGTTAGGGAAACGAAGGCGAAGCAACATGGAAATTTTGCATATGATGGTCTTAGTGCTGGAGCACATCCAAAACAAATGAGGCACCGTTTCAGAAGGGGCCATGCATCGAAGACACTTTTTTTGGTGAAAGCACATTACTATATTAACATGAAATCAATGTACATGACATTAGACTCCAAAGGAGAGCCCAATCGAAGAACTCAAAAATAGTTAGAAAACACTTCAAGGCTAGTAGCAGCTAAGTCCCTTGCAGCAAAACTATCATATAAGGATTGCTTGAGGGACATTCTGAAGAAAATATATGCCTGAGGAAACTGTTGACCCATCCTAAAATGCAATCTCTGTGTCCAAATGGTCCATAGTACCCAAAAGCGAGTCCAGTGAAAGAAAAGGAGGAATGGAGACATCTGAGATGAGAGGCATCCAAACATCCAGAAGAGTTTCCCAAATCTGATAGAGGGAAAACGAAGCCGCAGCAAATGAGAAACATGATTGATCAATAGGCGAGAGTGCGGGCAAGACCATAATAGATGAGGAACTGTCTCGCGGTGATGAGAGCAACGGGGGCAGGAAGGGGAAGCAATGCGGCGTGCTGCCAATTTCACCCCAATAGAAAAAGCTCCCACTATACATCTCCAAAAGAAAAGCCTCTGTTTCAATGGCAATTTGGCTTTCTAGATTTTCATGAGTCGTGATTGCCACCAAGATAAAGGCCTATCCAAATTCCAAAGAGTGTTGGCATGCTTGTCAATCTATGGCGGTGGAAGAAGAAATCTGTAGACCTTCGAGGAGGCCAAATTATGCATTGAAAGCATATGGGAAGCAGGAGGTGTGGAAGTCAAATTCCAGTCCAGTAATCTGTCCTGTACAAACAGTGGAGGAACCGGAACAAATGGCTGCAACATAGTTGAAAGTATTCGTTAAATGGACCTATGATGCAGACCCAAGGAGAATGTCCTACAAGCTTGTGGAAATGAAAGCAGACAACCTTGTTGATCCACAACATCGCCAACAAATCTTATGCCCAATTTCATAAGATTGTATGCTTTAATAGGTGCCTGTAAAGCGAGAGGCGATTCAAACACCTTGCTCCAATGGATGCTTTCCAAGTGAAAAGAATTACCATGATGAGAGGAAGCACCTGTCCATTTAGCATAAGAGAGAATTCTCTTCCAATCATGAATAAAAGCAGTAGAAACAGGGCAACCAGGAATTTTCCCCTAAAATGTGGTCATGATTGCTTCCCAGTGATCTGTAATCCAATGCCCATATGCATGGGACGTCATGTTTCCACACATAGCTACTAACATAATAGCCCATGGCTGTTTTTGCTGAAAAAAATCAGCAATCATAGTGCTCTTTCTTGCCAACATATGAACCTGGAGATTGAGAATATTCAGCCCCCCATGAGTCTTGGGTGAACAAATGGACTGCATAGGTAGGAGTCGCAAAGCCTTTTTATGAGATTTGCTTTTCCAAAATATCTCCATAGCCTGGGACATATAGGAAGCCAAATGCTTAAAAGACCAGGGAAGAAGAGGCAAATAAAATTGCACATATGCCATAATGATGGACTGTACTATCCGAAGTCGAACATGTAGAGGCCACGTGGACAAATGCCAGTATTCCAGCTTCTTGTTGATCTTTTGAAGCACCCATTTGAGCTGTTGTGGCGGGGTAATATTCCAGCCAATGGGGTAGCCTAGATGCCTCACAATAGTATGGGAAGAGATAATGTGGCCTGGCCAGAGAAGTGCATGCCAGTCAGCTTCTTTCAAAGCTAGAAGTTTTGATTTCTGAAAATTGATATATGCAGTCCAGCAGCTATGCCAAAGTCATTCAGTGTATGCATCAAATGAGAGAGGTCACTTTGAGAATTCCTGGGCATAAAGTATGAATCATCAGCATATGCCTGTGCAAGAAATGACTGTGCCCCTGGAATTTGCAAGCCATTAAGCTGTCCTGTATGTGCAAGATGGTCCATATGCAACAGTAACGGATGGGTAGCAATGGCATACAGTAAGGAACTAAGAGGGCATCCCTGTCTCACTGAGCGGGTCATAGTCCAGGTTCTTGACAACCCACCACCAAGCAAGCACTGCGCTGTGGCATGAGAATAGAGCCAGTAGATGATATGGACCAGCCGAGGGCCAAATCCCAATTTATGCATAGTCTGAGAAATAAAATCCCAATGGACAGTATCAAATGCTTTCGCAATGTCTACTTGCAGAATGAGAACATCTTGTTTGGAATATTTGGGCATACTCAATCACAAGCAAAGCATTGGAGATATTGTCAGTGATCTGCCTTCTGGGGACAAACCCATATTGCCTAGGATGAAGTCCTGCTTGCAAAAAGAAGCGAACCCTGAGGACAATCATCCTCACATACACACACACACACACACATACACAAGAGAGAGAGATTCACACGCACGTGGGTGTGTCCATGCACACATGCACAAATAACTAAATATATTATATGTGCAATGCATGCTTCCTAAGCATGCATTAAACTGACATTTAAAAAAATTGTTAACAAGCTTACCACTCTATGCTAGTGAATCATAAGTTTGTTTTAAAAAAATTGTTTAACAAGCTTACCACTCTATGCTAGTGAATCATAAGTTTGTTTTAAATATTGAAGGTAATGTATCGTGTAAATTGAAGCCTAGGAAGTTATGGATTTATGAAACCCTTTGTATGTGTGTTGATGGTCTGTTTTAGTTGGCTGGGCTCACAAACAACTCCTACTTTGAAAGAGCTGGAGTCTTGAGATCCACACGCACGTGGGTGTGTCCATGCACACATGCACAAATAACTAAATATATTATATGTGCAATGCATGCTTCCTAAGCATGCATTAAATTGACGTTTAAAAAAATTGTTTAACAAGCTTACCACTCTATGCTAGTGAATCATAAGTTTGTTTTAAATATTGAAGGTAATGTATCATGTAAATTGAAGCCTGGGAAGTTATAGATTATGAAACCCTTTGTATGTGTGTTGATGGTCTGTTTTAGTTGGCTGGGCTTACAAACAACTCCTACTTTGAAAGAGCTGGAGTCTTGAGGAGGTGTGTAATTGATTATCCAGATCTTGGCCATCATGTCCTAAATGTTGCAAAGGTGAGCTTGCTGAATAACTGTCATATTGTTGAAGAGTACTCATTATTGCATTCCTCATTGACACTGATTGATTATGACAGCGGAGACTTGATAAAATGATATATGTGGGCCTCACAGAGAAGCACAAAGATACTGCTATCTTGTTTGCACATTTGATAGGTAGCCAAGTACTTCCACTGGGAAAACCTTTGAACAATGAGACTAAAGAAAGAGAGGAAACTGCAGCTGAATCATCTTTTGTCCAACAAGTCTTGG
This sequence comes from Dipteris shenzhenensis, assembly GCF_047967505.1. NCBI lineage: Eukaryota > Viridiplantae > Streptophyta > Polypodiopsida > Gleicheniales > Dipteridaceae > Dipteris > Dipteris shenzhenensis. The sequence continues at coordinate 53,061,288 of NC_141603.1, read as the reverse complement.
GCAAAGGTAAGGACTAAGTATTTCTCTGATCATGTTCGTGGCTCCTTCACACTACATATGCACTGTAAAACACAAAATCATATACATAACGACAAATTAAAAAGAGAAATTAGCTAAAAAAATAAAGGGTCTTTGGCTATCCCCTGTTTGTGTATATCGGAAATTATGATTCTATGCTCAAGTGACGAATCAATGGAGGCTTATAGACTATGGTATTGCTTCATAGAAGTGTCGATAAATATTGAGAGCCTTTTCATTTCCTAGAACTGAGTGATAAGAATTGCGCTCCTCCTTTTTGGGTCTAGCTCTGTACGTTTCCATTTACCAATGTTCTGTTGCTGCTTGATTTATTATTAAAGTAAACATGTGACATCAGGCATTATGTGCTTACTCAAGCACATGCCTTCTAGCATGGACCTTGGGGAGTTCACTAATGAAGAAGAAGAAACAATGTTATCCCCTAATAAGTAAGTGTACCTCATCAGATTGGTGTAGATGAAGCTTGAGATAAATTTTTGCTTTGCATCTTGGGATTCCCCACAAATATTGGTGAAGAATTTAGAACCAAGGCCTTGGGGCTCTAGGTCATGCACTTGCCATCAAAACCTGCCATCGAGTTACGAACCAATCAATTAGGTGTCCCATGCATTCTCCATGAAAGCACCAACATGGTCTAGTAAGACCTCGCTTGCTACAAAATTATCTAACCAATTTCTTACAAGAAGTATCTAAATTGCAGGTGTTTGAAGAGATAATTTGATACTTTGGGTCATTGTCCCCCAAGTATCCATTTGTTAGACTGTATTGTGCCCACTTCATTGGAGGTAAGACTTGAACTCTTGTCTGTCTTTTGAACATTATTATTTTAACCTTTACCCAAAGAGAGAGATAAATATTTTACCTTGTGGACAGACACCATAGCAGCAAGATGCACATTCTTGTTAGGTGGAGAGTATTGATCCATGCATAGTACATACTAGATAGTTTTTTCCATTGGATCCACGAGAAATTTTCTAGAGAACTTTTGGGCTATAAAGTGCTGCCTCCACTCGTTTGTTGTCATGTATTGATTTGACTACTTATCCCCTAACCTACTTCAAGCTTCTGCCTCTCTCTCTCTCTCTCTCTCTCTCTCTCTCTCTCTCTGTGTCTCTCTCTCTTTCTCTCTCGATTTCGATGATAATTCCCTCATAGTACCAAAGAGAAGGCTTGGTAGAGCTCTAGTATAGAAACTTTCGGCAAAACTCTCTTGGCCCAGCATTGCCCCTTCTTTGATTGAGACTTGGCATGCCAAGTAGCATGCCCTCTATCCCCTAGGGATCTAATGAAAATCCAAGGTTTTCTCATTAAGTGAGGGAGATCTCTATGTCTGCAAAGAAGCCTAATGACTTCCCAATCGATCTAAGCACTTGAACCCATGCAGTAATGATCCAAGATGAATTCGACCCTCTTCAAGGTTGTGTCATTTGATCCCTCTACAAGGTTGTGTCATGTGCAAATTTGGAGTCTACTAGCTTCTCATTCTGTTGCATCAAGGGGCATATCTTGAATAATCCTATCCTTTGCAATTTTAAAAAGTATCTCAAGGCCATGTCCACAAGTAGGAATAGGAAGTGGGTTGGGGAAAACCCTTGACAAATCGAGTGTTTCAAGAAGGCGGCCTCCTATGTGTGGCCTCTAATAAGCAAATTCTTGGAGTGCCACTTACAATGCCAAGGTGCCTCTGATTCGTCATGTTGAGAATCTCAATCTCCTCATGTTATTCGAATCTCTAGGTCTCCTCAAACTCCCGAATGACAACCACAAGGGGATGTCATCCGCGTCAAGATGAAGGAATGGCCTCCCAAATGGCAAAGATGATTGTCGAGAATGCTACACTCTTAAACGATCCTTGTTTGAGTGTCATGAATACAATCGGTGAGGAGAGGCTATAGTGAAGTCTCAGAATTTGGCTAAGATATTGTAGGGGTGATCACCAGTGTCAAATGTTTCATTTGTTCCTGTGTTTGGGATCTTGGCTTTCCTAGCCTTGAGAAAGGGAGGGGGGCATGTGCTTGAGGCATGGTCTCTTAGAATGCACGGTGAAGTGGAGTGCTAATCCTAGAACCAGCTCCTAGAACTATGGAATAAGGGGGATGAGTCCGCACTACCTTGAGCATTTCCACCCTGCAAATAAGGTCTTCAAGGCCTTAAGCATATCGATATCATTTAGACCGCATGGCCTAGAAGAATTAGCTGCCATTGTGTTTCCTTGTTGTGTCCACCTAGCATGTGAAGAATAGAACGAGTACTCCCCTCATTTGGCCGACCCAAATGCAGCTCTACCCAGGGCTACTCATATTGGTTTGCCATCCATTAGGGGGGGGGGGAAGGGGACTGACAGTCCAAGCTGGAGTGTGTTGTAGGGCTGATGGTGACTGGAGCTCTTGCTTTGTGGGTCGCAAAGGGCTATGCTACTCTTCTCTATGCTATTGTTTTCCTAGCAGTGGTCTACTAGGGGGTTAGTATCCTTCAAGTTCTTGGTTTCCATCATTTCCAAGCCCTCTTGCTAGCATTGTTGGTCACATTCTTTCAACCTTGAGCATGTGTCCAAACCCTAGCCATAGAGGCAGGGCTGGGTGCAAAGTCATGTGAGGGTCATGTTGCGTGTAGAGCTGGGTCCTATGTTTGGTCGGCTAGTGAGGTTGGCTGTCCTCCTTTTCTATAGTGGTGTGGCTTGTGAAAGCAAGGAAAAGCCTTGCTAGGTGGCCAATGTGTCTCCACTCTTGATTGAAGCTTCTCGCCACTCAAAATCTTTAGCATAATCTATGCTCTAGGATTTGAGTCCTCCACAATCAAGCATACTGTCGTGTGCATCTATAGCCATTGCATGGCTGCCTAGCGAGAAGCAACCCATAGCGAGAAGCAACCCATAGCAGCAGCGATTGGACAACAGTTTATGCATGTGGCCTATGCAAGGGCAGCAGTAGAGCTGCAAAGCAATAGCAAGTTGATGCAGCATTGTAGGGGCCAGTACAGTTGCAAGCACGGCAATGTAGTCAACAAAGGCTATCACTGATGTGGCATTAGCAAGCCATGTCAGCCTTGTCACTTAGCATGTTGATGTGACCGGTTAGACTTGTTTATGGAAGATCTGGCCACAGAACTAGTCACCCAATAGCTTGTCCTAGAACCTAGACCTCCTCAGCTGTAGCCTCACCTAGCAGTAGGTCTAGCCCCAACCAGGTAAGAATTGCCTTGCCCAGTAGCACAGGGAAGAGGGACAGAGGTGCAGTTCAGATCTCTCCATGTTCCACTATAGGAAGGAGCAGTAGTTTTTCCTTCTTTGAGCCTATTTGGCAATAGTTGTAACTCATCCTTTTTTTTCCAAAAATATTACTTCATTAAGTATGAATGAAATCCGCAAGAGCAAGCTCTAATGCGGGAGTACATCATGCCATGCATGAGAAACACAAACAGCTCAAAAACAGCTAACAAAAATACAAGGTGGAGGCTGAAAGTGCCACCTCAACCCTGAAGGAGACTCAGAAAAGAAAGGAGATCCTCTCCAAACTCTGAAAAAAGTACCTCTCCTGGCTGTAGCTGCTCTGGAGGATCCTTGCGTGGAGGGGTGTTGGAATATGAAGCCAAAGTGAGTCTAAAATGAGTGTTCTAGGTGGTCTAGGTGTGGTTTTATAGTCTAGTGAGTCTTAGACATGCCACGTGTCATATTGGGAGATATCCCATAGACATTGTGACTTTTTAGAGTCTAGTGGCACACTATATAGTGTTGTACTTGTCTATTGTCTATTACATTAGTCAACATCAAGCTCTTTGGTATCATGTGAGTACTTGTCCGTTGCTTTCATTTTCTTTCCATTTCATTTCCATTATGCTTGTTGTCTTTCCTTTCCATTCCTAGTGTTAGCTTGCTTCTCTCCCTACCACTATGATATTTCATGTGGTATCAAAGCCATGTTCCTAGCCCTGCTCTCTCTTTCCCTTTCCCTTCCAAGAGGTTGAGGTGAGGGAGGCCAATGAAGCTACTCTACCTCCTCCTCCTTTGAAGGCTGCCCTCTTCTCTCCTTCCTTGATCTCTCTTCTCCACTCCATGATCTGCCACCTCTCTTCTCCTTCCTTCGGCCACATCTTTCTGTGAACTGCGGACGATGTGACGCTTCTATCCGGATCTAGAAGCAGAATCACGGTGATAAGGGAAAAAAAATAAAAGACAGCCAGGCAATTATGTACTTTACCACGTCAGATAACTGAGACTTCATAGGGATCAGTAACAATGTGGGCTCATAGATGATGAGCTTATGAACCAGGTTCTAGAGCAGACATCCAGAGCACACAAAAACGAGACAAACCCCCCCACAAAATGGACAAAATAAAAAATCCACGACTCAGGATGTATAGGTCATTGACGATCTTCAAATTTGCACGACTGCCAAAAAAAACCCTCTTCACTATCAACCATGTATAGCCACAAATATATAGCTCGCAGTAATCGCTATCTGCCCAAGATCCCAACCACGAACCAAATTCAGAGCTCCACAAAACAGGTCACATGTAGTCTATGCAGGGTTTTCTCCAAAACAGAAGTGCCTCGTTCAGTGTGTGTGAATCAGCTTATCCATGCATATACACAGCCATTAACAGTCTCGTTCATGCTCATGAACCAATACCAGCCTGTGTACTAACAATGAGCACCCCTGTGCAATATAATCTGTCAAAAAAGAACTATGCTAGACTCAACGTGACAGGATACAAACTGACGCAACAACATCAACGATCAATAGCATCCTCCCACAATTCATTTAGAAAAGCAGTGTCGCACTGATCTGCAGCAAGCATCTTCCCTCTCAACGACGATCAAAGAACAACGGCCTCTCATAGACAAGCTCCATTTGTCACCTCTTCAAGCAAGGGAATGCTTCAGCCTCTCTTTGACGACCTCTGCTATCACCTACGAGCCTCTCGTCAAGAGTAATGTAGCATCCTTCCAGCGTCAACACAATCAACTCCCTGCTGCCATCCCACGTAGCTCCAGCTTACTGTCTAGAAAACTCCCCTTTATCCATCACGTGGCCGCCTTGCATGCACATGTTCCTTTCCAAAATTTCCATTCCACGTCATCACGTGGAATTTACCACTCTCCCATAAAAAAATGCAAATACCCCCCAAGGCACATTAAATGCACATTTTTGACCTTTAGTCACACAATTCCCACACACATTAGTATGCACATTAAAGCTTGCATGCACCCCCATACACCCACATGAAAAGCCACTTGACATGGGCACTAGAACATATCAAATTCCCGTAACATGCAAGACCACATTGACTTGGGAAAATAAAAATAAAAATAACCCTTCATGACATGATTTTACATGACCCCAAAAACATTGTCACTTGACCACACACTGGATACCCTTGCTTTGGAGATTTGGTACAACCACATTGCATTTCATCATTTCCCATGAAGTCCTTGCAAAACATACTTTATTGTCTCAAAAAACTATACATCAGTCCATCATGCTTGTGAAAAAAAAATCCACAAATACCAAAAGCCCACACCTACCCTAGATGTGTACATCTATGTGCCTACCCACAGCTATATACAGTGCTCAAAAACTTGATACAGTTTTTGTCCTATGATTTTCCCCATCCCCCAGTCTACAGACATTCATGTCTTGCAGACAGGGATATATAAGATTTGCATTTCTTTAGAGATATCCTCATCCATGAGGTCTTCTGACTTGTCTTGTTTCATCACAGTAGGTCCACAGCTGCTCACATTCATGATCCTATGAAAGCATTTTTTTAGTCTGAAGCCATTGACTCTATTCTTATGCTGTTGACCATCCAAATTCTCAAGTTGATATGAGCAATTTTTGAATTTCTTCGGGACCGAAAGGTCCATCCCATTTGGTCACAAATTTTTTCTTGAAGGTAGAATCGAGACTACTGGTGTATCTCAAAACTAGATCACCCTCCTCGATTTTCTTATCCTTGAACTTCTTGTTTACTCTCTTCTGATTCTCCTCTTGAATTAAAGCATAATGTTCCACCGCCTTTTGTCTGTCTAGTTGTGCTTCCTGCAAATCTAATAACGGGTTCTAGAAAGTAGAATTTGAATCCTCGTTCATCTTCATTAACATCTATAATGCAGGAATTTCTACTTCCAAGGGTAACAAAGCTTCTTTCCCATAAACAAGATGAAATGGTGAAAACTGGGTGCCTTCTTTTACTGCAACTCTGTAAGCCCATAAATCCTAGTGCAAAGCAAGGTCCCACTCCTTCTCATATGTTCTCATTATCTTTCCCATGATATTAGTACACACACCATTAAAATTTTCATTCATCCCATTACATTAGGGATAATAGGGACTAGCATATTTGTGTTTAATCTTCAGCTTGCCACACATAATAAATCCATCAGTTCACTCCTGAAACCTAGACCTCTATCAAAAACCAACTCCAGTGGCACACCAAATCTACAACAGGTATCCTCATACACAAATTTGCATACAGATTTCGCATTGACAGCTTGTACTGCTCGTGCTTCAGCCCATCTCGTCAAGTAATCCACAGTCGTCAGCACACAACAATTCCCTTGGCTGTCATGAGCAGAGGACTGATGGCATCTATCCCCCATTTCTCAAAAATATTATAAGCAAGCATGATATTTTCTGAGTTCTGGATGTAAGATCCTCTTACTCATCTGCTGACACTGTAGGCATGACCTGCACCAATGTCTTATGTCTCTCTGGAGGGATGACCACACATACCCTTCTGTAAGTATTTTCCTCAGCAAGATTTTGAAAGAAAAATGTCCTCCACATACTCCTTCATGATTAGCTTGTAAGATATGAAAAACTTCCTCATGCCAGGGAATTCTTATGAGCCCCCTTCATGTAAAGAACATCATCTATTAGACAATAAGAGGTACAGCTTTTAATAAATCTGCATTTTTTTTGTTTCAGAATTTCTTCAGGCACTTTACTAGTTAACAGGAAGCTTTCCTCACAAGCCAATGTCTCCCTTCCTTTGTATAAGGGCTCCTGCACTCCTACTACATCAACATAAGCTGCTGTAATTTCCTGCGCAGCATCATGTGCATTTACATTTTTACCTCTTTCAATATGCTGGATCCAATTGATTTAACAGTTTCTTCACCGTAGTTATCCATCTCTTCAAATGAACATGCTTAACCTTCCAGACACCTAAAATTTGCTTCACAGCCAACAAAGCATCTCCCTTAATCATGAGTCTCTTAATACCCAAACTAATGCATACTTTCAAACCTTCGAAGAGGGCTGCATATTCAGCTTTGTTATTACTGCTGGCTTTGAGCTGAATCCCCATTTTCGGAATCTCCTTTCCTCCAGGATCATAAATGTCAATTCCTCCTGTACTTTTATTCAAACTCTTTTTGTAAGATCCATCAAAGTGTAAAACAAATGCATCCTCTAGTACTTTTTCTCCATTCATGTCAGCATTCTTCTCCAGATCTTCAACTAAAACAGGTCCTTCCTTATAGGTGAGGAGATCAGCCAAGGAAGTTCTGGTAGAGTTCTCAACCAAGAAGGTAAAAGAGTACTTCTATAACTGTGCTATCCATTTAATCATGCTCTTCTCCACATCTTCAACTAAAACAGGTCCTTCCTTATAGGTGAGGAGATCAGCCAAGGAAGCTCTGGTAGAGTTCTCAACCAAGAAGGTAAAAGAGTACTTCTATAACTGTGCTATCCATTTAATCATGCTCCTAGAGATGTTTGTACTATTCAACATATGAGGCAGTAGTGAACATGAGGTGAGAGCCATAAAAGGCCTGGACAATAGATAAGACCGGAATCTCCTGCAGGCATACAAGAGGCTAGGTAGGACCAATTCAGCTGCTGAATACTTCCTCTCTACTTCACTCTTTACCCTATTGGCATAGTAGACTGGCCTCATACATCTTGAACCCTCTCCCTACTGCAAAAGAATAGCACCAATAGCATATGTTCCTTTAGATGGATTCACATAAAAAGTCATGGAATAATCTGGTGGCTTTACACTTGAAATAACTGTCTCAAACACCTCTTCACTCTCCGTCGTCCATTTCAGAGGTTTAGATTTTACCACTTGCTGAAGAGGATACAAAATCTGAGATAACATATGAATAAATCTGGACAAATACTTCACCTTCTGGAGAAAGCTATGCAACTGCTTGGTATTCTCAAGAGAGGACAGCATAACGAAAGCTTTCACTTTACTTGGATCTGGCTCAATCCCATTCTCAGATACAATATGCCCCAATATTTTAATGCTGGTCCAAGCTAACTAAGTCTTCTTAGGATTTAATTGACCACCATTATTATCAATCTCATAAAATACCTGATCCAGCTTGCCACAGTGCTCCCTTCTTCCACTGTAGACACAGATGTCATCACTAAATACTTTACAAAATTTATCCAAGAAAGGTGATAAAATCAGATCTGAATTCTCCTGGTAGTGCGAGGGGTTGTTGGTAACTCCAAAAGGCATTTTCTTGTAACAAAAACAGCCCCAGGGGGTGATGAAGGTAGTGTTGATTTGATCTTCTTGGGCTATGGCTATCTGGAAGTACCTTGAATGCCCGTCACTGTACATTTCATGACCCGCCACTCTATCAAGAATATCATCCAGAAAAGGCAGAGGATAGTGGTTTCTCTTTGTCATTGCATTCAAAGGTTTGTAATCAACACAGACTCTCCATTTGTCTATACCTTTTGGCACTATGACCACAGGACTTATCCAATCAGAGTGAACTACAGGATAAATAATTCCTGCCTTGAGAAGCTTATCTACCCCTTCCTTCAGCACATCTCTCTATTCCGGGCTTAATCTCCTTATCTTCTGAAAAACAGGTTTGGCACCTTCAGTTCAATCCTTAGAGGCTTCCCTTTAAATCCCCTGATCTCCTCATAAGAGGTGATAAACAGATTGGCGTATTTCTGCAACATCTTCAAATATTCTTCTTTCTCCTCAACATTAAGATCAGGATTCAATGACTGCTCAATCAACACCTGGGTTGATTCTTGAGAACATTTGGGCTGCATCAAATCCTCGATAACCTCAAACCTATCCACCTCTTCCTCAACAAACCCTGCTGCCCCCACAAAATCAACCTGTGAATCCTCATCTATCTGATCCACCAATGCTATTGTTCCTTCATCACTTTTTGAAGTCACCGAGCTCTCATCTGTTGGAATATGAAGCCAAAGTGAGTCAAGAATGAGTGTACTAGGTGTCTAGGGGGGGGTGTTTTATAGTCTAGTGAGTCCTAAACATGCCACGTGTCATATTGGGAGTTATCCCATATACACTATGGCTTTCTAGAGTCTAGTGTCACACTATATAGTGTTGTACTTGTCTTGAGTCTTTTGATATCAGTCAACATCAAGCTATCTACATGTGAGTATTTTGGTTATCATTGCCTAGCACTTGTTCTTTCATTTTCCTTTCTATTTTGCTTTTCATTATGCTTTCCACATTTCCATTCCGTTCCTAACTAGCTACTAGATCTCTTCATATGGTATCAGAGCCATGTTCCTAGCCCTGCTCTCTCTTTTTCTTTCCCTTCCAAGAGGTTGAGGTGAGGGAGGCCAATGAAGCCACTCTAACTCCTCCTCCTTGGAAGGCTGCCCTCTTCTCTCCTTCCTTGTGCTCTCTTCTCCACGCCATGATTTGCCACCTCTCTTCTCCTTCCTTCAGCTACATCTTTCTGTGACCTGTAGACGATGTGACGCTTCTATCCGGAGCCAGAAGCAGAATCACAGCTTTGTGTCTTCAGAAAATTTGTAGAGGACCTTGAGTACCACAAATTTCGTTTTTACATCATTGCAATCCGAGTTTTTTGTAAAATGTTACAGCCCTTGCAAGAAGTGACGAAATTTGTTTTTGCGCGCGAATTTTGTTCTGGAGCTCAATGATTTGATAGAGTCCAAGCATGATGCAACCAGCTCAACGTGGATCTGTCCATCCTCTTTATCGTTGACCTCTGCTCCAGCCCGCCATTTGCTCCTTCTGCCCGACGTTCTCTTGGAGCTGCTTCCCGTAAGTTCGTGCCCACATTCTGCCCATCATTCTCTTGGAGCTGTTGTCCACGCTGCCTCTATCTTCTTTGCCCGTCACTTGATGTGAGCTCTTGACATTACATTGCGGTGACTCCTTCATGTGACTACTCCAAACTTTGGTGAAGACTTCCCAATCTAAATGTGAGTTCTCCGATACTACTACGACACACTCCATTAGAATGATCTCTCTGATTAGTGTATTACATTGAGCTTGATGTAGACCACTCTACATCAACAAGTGACTTCTTCAACATTGCTTATTCGATCAATGCCTGAGGTACTTCGCATTGATTGACTTCCCGATTGGTTGTGGTACCTGAGGCTTCTACTTCGATATTGGTGACTCTCCTTCCTACATTTTGAGAGTCATCATGTAATTGCTCCATGTAGCTACCCATGGACTTCACTGACACATATTTTGGGGCATTCCTGCCTAGCACTTCATTGACATCGTCATCGACTCGCAGGGATGTGCACACATGTGCATTAGCTACTTGGAGGACATCTCTTTCACAAAGAGATATTTTTATTTATTACTACACGCTTAATGTATTTTGGGATCCTCCACCCTGGGTAGTCCCCCTAAAATGATATGTATTGAGTGTTTGGTTTTCATTGAGTCTAAAGGTCCTCTGCCTTGGATAGTCCTCCTAAAAAGATGTATTGGTTTTCCTATTTTTTTGGTGTGTGGCTTCCTAACATGTCCTGTTATGAAGCCAAGGGGGGATGTACTATGGGAGCCATATGTATTGGCTTTGATAGGTCTATTTGTTTATCAGGCCTGGCTTGAGAGTTCCAGGATGTTGGTGCATTGGTCTCCTAGACCTATGAGTTGGTCATGCATCCATGCATGATGAGCCTTTGAGCCATGCTAGATGAGATTTCTATGTTATGCTCACTAGCCTCTGAGCCATGCTCACTTGCCTTTGAGATGTCTCCGGCATGCACAGTTCTGATGACCGTCATTGTCATGTTCAGTTCTTGGTTCCATTCGAGTAGTCTCTCACCTTGCCTTCATGGGGGGGTATTGGAATATGAGGCCAAAGTGAGTAAAAAATGAGTATACTAGGTATCTAGCGGGTGTTTTATATTCTAGTGAGTCCTAGACATGCCACATGTCATATTGGGAGTTATCCCATATACACTATGGCTTTCTAGAGTCTAGTGTCACACTATATAGTGTTGAATTTGTCTTGAGTCTTTTGATATTAGTCAACATCAAGCTATCTACATGTGAGTATTTTGGTTATCATTGCCTAGCACTTGTTCTTCCATTTTCCTTTCCATTTTGCTTTTCATTATGCTTTCCACATTTCCATTCCGTTCCTAGCTAGCTACTAGATCTCTTCATCATCCTCACTGCTGGTCTCACTTCTCTCTTCGTCTTCACTTGCTGAATCTGAAACTTCATCCGTGCTTACCAAATTGAAATTCAATTTCTTCCCATTCATATGTACATAAAAGATTCCCTTGTGCCAATTTTGAATTGCACCTACCTTCCTCAACCACGACCTTCCAAGAATCAAAGAATAGGCTCCCAACCCCGCAAGCATCACATAACAATCCACTCGACAAGAAACACTAAATGCCTCAACCTCCAGGCCAGGTACTATCCCTAAATTCTTCACCTTGGAGTGGTTTGCCATTCTGATGCGATAACTGGAGGAGCGGGATATCTTCATTCCTAATCTCTCCACACAAGCCTGGGTAATCACACAAATCTATGCACCCCCATCTATATAGGCCTCTCCAAAACCCTTTCCTTTATGCCAGGCTTCTACAGCAGGTAAAAGATCTGGCAACTCTAAGACAGACATCAGCTTGATTGTACCTTTATGAGAGTTCTTCTTTGCTGGATTTACAGCCCGCCTCCATTCTTTTTTAAGTTTTGGGCACAGACGAATCATTTGGGCAAATGTAATGTCCGGTTTCCTCACTGAAAGATCTTCCACCAAATCATACTCTCCCTGCTCCTCCTTCCCCATGGGATAATCTGCAGTTCTGTACTTTCTTCTGGGCTTTCTGATCTTCTTCTTTTGGTAAGTCATCATCTCCTCAGACTACTTCCCCTTCTTTGCACTCGGACCAACCTCCATCTTTAACTTCCTCCAATGCACTGGCTTTACGGATTCCAGATGTACTAGGCTGAGCTGCATCTTTTACTTCTACACCGTGATCATTTACCCTATTGTCTAACCCTGTTGGCAGTGGATAAACATCACCTCCAGCACGAGGAGGCTTATCCAGCCAATGTGCAGGCGACTAACGAGCCCATCTGCGCGACAACTTGCCTCTGCCCACTCATTTGCGGCACTGTCCAGTCTCTGTGCAGTGTTTCTGGCCAAGTCTGACCGCCTGCTTCTACTTCTGATCGCAATTATCGGGATCGTGCCGGTCAAATTTAAGGGTGCTGATTACGATTCTGCATGGCTGGAGATCGGACGGCCAAGATCTCTCCTCCGTTGACCCCAGCCGTTGATGATCACATATACCCAGTAGCTCGCCTCCCCATGCCGCTGACGGCTGGGAATCGTGCCCGATCACCGATCCTGGTCAGAAAATCGGGACAACCGGCTTCTGGCCTAACGGCTAGTCTCGCCGGCTTGCCCGGTTGTCCTCCTGGGAATCGTCTCTCGGAGCCGATTCCCTACGCCTTGAATTACGTGCTGTAATGTCCCCACTCTCCACAATTAAAGAACTGGACACAAGGTGCAAATGACCCTTGACCTCGTCTTGCCTGCCACAGGCCTGAATTATTTGAAGAAGGCACGTTGCCTCTACCATAGCCACCCAATGATCTACCTCTTCCCCTATCGTTCATCAAATTCAAACTCAAACTCTTCATAAGCTCCGACATTTCATGAATTTCTTCTTTTATATTCTCCTCCTTTCTAACTTCAAGCTTCTATATTTCTAGCTTCACATGAGAAATAATTTCAGGCACATGCTGAACCATTGGCATCTCCTGCATCATTTGTGACAATCTTTTCTGCTTCCTCTCTTTCTCTTTCGCTACCCTGAGAGCATCCTCATAAGTGACCAGCTCTTTACATTCAATCTTTATCCTAATCTCTGGCTTCATACCAGCAACAAACCTATCCTTTTTTATGACTTTGGGAGGAACTTCAGGCAATAAGGCCACCTGCCATTTATTCCACAACACCGTGAACTTACCGACATACTCATCCACTGACTGGGTCAGCTGTTGCTGCAGTAAACATAGCTCTCTCCGCAATTGTGACATTTGCCAATCGCAACGACTGACATGTAGGATCATCTAATTCAAGGACCCAATCTTTCTATAAATTTTTTTTTTTTTCCCAAGAAAGAGACTTCTATTAAGTAAGAGAAAAAATCCGCGAGAGCAAGATCAAAGCGGAATACATCATGAAACCATGAGGATAAATAAACCCCTCAAAATGAGGTGGAAGACAACCAAGGCTGTGGCTGAAAGTGCCACCTCAACCCTGTAAGAGTCTCAGAGAAGAAAGGAGAATCCTTCCATTCCCTGAAGAACGAAGCCCTCCTAGCTGAGGCTGCAGGGGAGTCTCCCTGCATACTCGTCCATACAGCCATCAAAGTATGTATGGTGTCTGTCCAGATATGTGTGCGAGGGATGAACCTGAGTTTCCTCCAATGCCTCTGTGCATCTGGCTCTCCAGATATGCCAGGCTGCTATTCTCGCCAGTATCTCCCAAGAGGTATCCACAAAGGCATGTACAGCTGCAAAAGGAAGGTGTGGTACCACATCCAAAGAATAGGACTCAACCTGATGACGTCGAATCGAAATGGCCTGAGAAGAGTCATGTCTATCATAAAAGACCTGAGGCCCCATGTCATAAAGAATGGTGAGTGCACAAAGTGACTGAAAATCTTGGCTACCCCCATCAAAATCATCCTCGCCCCCATTAGAAGAGAAGAGGAGTTACTTGACAGTGAGTTGGCAGATGACACAGCAGTTTACTTGGATGCCACTTCATAGACGCTCACTTCTTTCTGGACAGCATTGGATTTATTTTGCTTGGCGGCAGGGGCGCAGATAAATTGGCATAAATCCAATGGTTTTTGGATCAGTGATAAGGACACTCCAGTTTGGGGGCTTGACATAGGATTCACTTGGGTTCAGAGGGGTGTGCCCGTCAGGTATTTGGGCTGCCAGGTCGGCTTGGATATTTCTTCCACGCAGCAGTTTGCTCCCATGTTGGAGAGCATCAGGAGGAAGCTCCTTTTTTGGAGCTCAGCCAAGCTGGATCTTGCCTCTCGAGTTCTGATGGTCAACCAGGTTCTCTTGGCCACGGCATGGTTTGTTTGTTCTTGCTGGTGCTATTCTAGGGACTGCATCACTCAGCTCAGGAGACCGATTATAAATTTTCTTTGGAGTGGGCTTGATGGCACAGTAGATACCTTAGCCAGGGGGGCTTGGGAGACCCTCATCCTTCCTACACAGGAAGGGGGTCTCAATATTATTGATCCAGATTTATAGTGCAAAGCTCTACTATGCAAGATGGTGGTGCGGGGACTTTTGCCAGGGTAGGAACCGTGGAAGGCCTTTCTTATCAGCAACATACAGAGGTGCAGAGGCCTTTCTTTGGAGTGGGCTTGATGGCATAGCAGATACCTTAGCCAGGGTGGCTTGGGAGACCCTCATCCTCCATACACAGGAAGGGGGTCTCAATATTATTGATCCAGATTTATAGTGCAGAGCTCTACTATGCAAGATGGTGGTGCGGGGACTTTCGCTAGGGTAGGAACCGTGGAAGGCCTTTCTTATTAGCAACATACAGAGGTGCACACCTTGTTCAGGAGGAGACTGGATGAGCAGTATTAGGTGGATCTTCACCACATCACACCTCAGATCACCTTCGTCCCCTCTCATCACTGCGGATCTGCAGAGGTGCTTCTAGAGGAGACTCTGGAAATCCCACAGGAATAGAAAGATCACTCTATTCTTTTGGCTTTCTATCCATGGTGGGATTGCAGTGAACCTTTGGAGATCCAAGTTCAGAGCCAAATCCTACTTGCCCTCGTTGCCTCTCTACTTCGGAGACTACTCAGCATTGTTTATGGGATTGCAAAGAGGCGAGGATGATTTGGATGGGGATAGCCAGGATCTTTAGTCACTTTGCCCACTCCCCATTCTTTATGACATGGGAATCTGTGGCTTGGCTTTCTCTTACAGGGCCTCAGGTATTTTATGAGAGACTCAACTCCTCTCGGGCCATTTTGGTTCGACGTCATCAGATTGAGTCCTGTTCGTTGGATGTGGTACCACACCTTCCTTTTACAGATGTACATGCCTCTGTGGATACTTCTTGGGAGATTTTAGCGAGCATAGCATCCTGGCATATGTGGAGAGCCAGATGCACAGAGGCTATGGAGGGTACTCAGGTTCATTCCTCGCATGCTTTGGCCAGTATCTGGACAGACACAGTGTACATACTTTGATGGCCGTTTGGATGAGTATGCAAGGAGACTCCTGTGCAGCCTTGGCTAGGAGGGCTTATTTCTTCAGGGAATGGAAGGATTCTCCTTTCTTCTCTGGGACTCCTACAGGGTTGAGGTGGCACTTTCAGCATCAGCCTTGGTTGTTTTGCAACTCACTTTGAGGGGGTTTTATTTTTCCTCATGATTTCATGATATTGTATTTCCGCTCAGAGCTTGCTCTAGCGAGTTTCTTTCTTACTTAATAGAAGTCTCTTTTTTGCCCCAAAAAAAAAAAAATCATCCTCGCCTGTACATCATGTCAAGCATGAGAAAAAACAGCTCAGAATGAGAAAACAAAAATTCCAGGTGGCGGCTGAAAATGCCACCTAATCCCTGAAGGAGAGTCAGAGAAGAAAGGACAATTCTTCCAGACCCTAAGAAAAGCAACCCTCCTAGCAGTAGCAGTCCTGGAGGTTCCATGTATGTTTGCCCAAAGCAGTAGCACTTGAGCTTGCTCAGCGGTTTTTATTCATACTTAATGAAGTACTTTTCTTGCCAAAAAAAAAAAAATCATCCTTGCCTGTCTGCAATCCCATAAGCAATGCTAAATCGTCTCCAAAGCAGAGAGGCAACGAGGGCAAGTAGGGTTGGCTCCGAATCTGAATCTCCAAAGGTTCAGTGCAATCCCACCATGGATAGAAAGCCAAAAGAAAAGAGTGATCTTTCTATTCCTGTGGGATTTCTAGAGTCTACTCCAGAAGCACCTTTGCAAATCCGCAGTGATATCAAATGCCTCCCAATGAAGAACTTTGGAAGGTCTCCAACCTCTACTACTGAGCTGGAATCTCCTGGCATTACTGACCGTGTAGCGAAAGAAGGGGATGCTCTTCTCTTGATGCCCTGCATCAATCCACTCCCACTCTCCAGGGTCCCACTGCAAATACCTAATGGGAACTCCCCCGTAGACCCAAAGTCTCCAAGATTCAGTGGAGAGAAGTCGGGGGTCTGGGTCAAGGAACCACTCTGAATCAGATCCCTGCACCAAAAGACCTACAACCCTGATAGGCTGAAAGGCAGACTCAAGCAAGATGTCCTTTGTGGACCAAAACAATCTGCCACCATCATGCACATCAATATGTGTTCCATAGACAAAAAATAGAATCTTTAAATAAACTTCTCATATGGGTTCTATAGAGTTCATATATGCTCATTTTAAGCATGAATATCGTGGAATCTAGATCCCACATGTTGTTGAGAAATGAGGTTCAACTCCCCACATGTATGAGGAGAGCATGAGGGAGTGACACTTTTAGTTATTTAGGGCGGGATGAATCATGATGAGGGACAATCAAGCTATCACATGGGCAAGCAATGTGGGTATTGTATTTGCTTTGTTTGTCTTGGTTTGGAATCTTGGACCTTTAGGCCTTTGCTTACAAGTTGTTTATCTGTTTCTAAGAAATCAATATAAACCATCTTTTCAAATTGACATACATAGCATGCTCTAAGTTTGTGAACCCAATGATAAAGATAGCTTGTGTTTGGAGAGTCTATCATCAAAATCCCCAGGTGCATCTCAAAAGGCCAAAACCTAAAGAGGAACACCCCCTCTCGTAAAAGCACTTGCCCAAGTGGACCAAGTGAGAGGCATATCATTTGTGTCTACCCAATCCACTGGAAGGGCTACCTCAATCTGCAAGATCCTCCCTGCACTCCTCCTGAGATGTCCTGTCAATTGATATTTAGTCTCCTCTGGAAGCCTCCGAAAGCTCTCCATGACCCCAGAGATGAGGCAAGTTCGCTCTCCCATGTGGACCACTGCATGTAGAGTGAAGTACCAAGTGGTCTGCCAAGATCATCCAATATACTGTCATTCCACATTACCGGTTGCCTATCAATCTCTTCACGAGAGGAAGGGGGAATCCTCTGAAGAGTGCTCCTGAAGCTGTCCCATGCTTTCAAGATGGCAACCATGAGAGGGAACAAAGGAGACCTAAGGTGTGCTGCGGTGAAGATCCATCTTATACTGCCGATCCAGTCTCCTCCTGACGAAGGTGTGCACGTCTGTATGGTGCTAATAAGAAATGGCTTCCACGGCTCCTGCCCTAGCATAAGTCCCCGCACCACCATCTTGCAGAGTAAAGCTCTGCACTGTAAAGCTGAATCAATAATATTGAGACCCCCTTCCTGTGTAGGGAGGATGAGGGTCTCCCAAGCCACCCTGGCTAAAACATGTGCTGTGCCATCAAGTCCACTCCAAAGACAATTTATGATCGGTCTCCAGAGTAGAATGATGCAATCCCTAGAACGGCACCACCAAGAACAAACAAACCAGGCCGTGGCCAAGAGGACCTGGTTGACCACCATAACTCTAGAGGTAAGATCCAGCTTTGCTGAGCTCCAAAAAAGGAGCTTCCTCCTGATGCTCTCCAACACAGGATCAAACTACTGCGTGGAGGAAATATCCAAGCCGACCTGGCACCCCAAATACCTAACTGGCACACCCCTCTAAACCCAAGTGAAACCTATGTCAAGCCCCCAATCTGGAGTGTCCACGTCATTGATCCAAAAGCCATTGGATTTATGCCAATTTATCTGCGCCCCCGCTGCCAAGCAAAATAAATCCAATGCTGTCCTGAAAGAAGTAAGCGTCTGTGGTGTGGCATCCAAGTAAACTACCGTGTCATCTGCCAACTCACTGTCAAGTAGCTCTTTTTCCTGTCTGATCGAAAGTCTCAGCCCAAAGATGTCAGCTTGAGATCTAATATAGATACTCATAGCTTCAGCCACGAACAAAAAAAGAAAAGGAGCAAGGGGCATCCCTGATGGACTGATCTGGAAATCTGAAATCTCTCACCCCTTACCCCACCAATAAGTACCTGGCTGTGGGCGGATCTGTACAAAGAGGAAACACCTCTGATCCAAGCATTTGTAAAGCCAAAATGTAGAAGGGTGCCCTCCAAAAAACCCCAATCTACTCTATCATAAGCTTTCTCAAAATCCAAGAGTAGAATGGCTAGATTTTGGCTGCTTTGCATGGTCCACTCTGAAGCTTGCCAAAAGGAGAAAATGTTATAAAAAATGCTTCTGCCATGCACGAATCCCATCAGAGTGTCATGAATAAGATCTGGGAGAAGGGGCTGCAATTGGAGGCTGATTGCCTTGGCCAGAATCTTGTAACAAGCCCCCAAAAGTGTGATAGGCCTCCACTGGGACACTACTGCAACCCCCTTTCGGGATAAGGTGGATGAGACCCTCTGTGAGCGTCCCGGGCATCTCGCCAGAGTTGCAAATGCCCTGCAGGGCTGATGGAATGTATTCTCCAATCATATCCCAAAATGAAATGAAGAAAGAAGGGGTGAGGACATCCGAACCTGGGCACTTGCCCTTGTGAAGGGCTGAAAGTGCAGTCCTGACCTCTGTGTTGGTGAAAGGTGCATCACTCCGGTTTCACCAAGATAGGGATGCTCAACCAACAAATAACTTGTCTAGCATCCTCTCTATCTTGTGTGTCAAGATCTGCAGTAAGAAGGGCGGCATAGAAATCTGAAGCTATGCGCATGACGTCATCTGGATCTGTCTGTAAAACCCCATGTGAGTCAATAAGCTAGAATACACTCTCTCTACTATGTCTAGGGCCAAGAGTGGAGAAAAAGTGTTTATTGACTCTGCCACCCATCTGAATCCAAAAGGACTCCCGTGCATGAAAGGCATACTATGCTCTCTGATCAAGCAATATCTGCTAATGAGCCCTTGTTGTAGCAAGGTGCTTCTTTATCCAAGCATCTGAAGGCCATTTCTGCTCTTCCCTCTGCAAAGCTGCCAACTGCTTGCGAATACCAATCTCACGTCTGAGAATATCTCGTCTCCTGGTACTAGCAACTAATACCAGAAAGGGCAGTAGCTACATGTGATGGAGATGGCTGCCCACCCTGGACATGAGAAACCCATATCTTCAAGGCTGCCGCCTCAGTAAGGTCCTCCTCTGTATACAAGGCATCTGGAATCCTGATGCTGGCAGACCGGCCTCTCAAGTGAGGCTCTAAGATACCCAACACAACAGGAAAGTGGTCTGAAGTGGAAACCCCAGCTACAATGCATACCGATCCACCTCTATCTAGTGCCCAATCACCTGCATAGAATATGTCATTGTGTGCATGAATAGGCATCTGTTGCCTCCTGTTCGACCAAGAGAACAGGAGGGACTGTGGCTGAATAAGAAAGGCATCGTCCAATCAAGTATCTCTGCCATAGTAGTGAAAAAGGAAGAAATCCCAAGCTGCTCTCTCCAAAGAGTGAAGTCCTCCTCCTCTACCTTCTTTTTTGTCTGACGATAACTCAACCATGTTGAAGTCACCTCCAATCACCCATGAATCCACAATGGGGGCCCAAGAGAGCAAATCCTTCCACATAATGACACGTTCCCCTCTAATGTTAGAGGCATACAGGTTAAGGAAACCAACCTTACTGTTGGGATATCTCAAGGTGTATGCCTCAGGCACACCTTATGTTTCTATGTGTGAGTGCTAGAGGCACAGTTAGGTGCCCACAAGCACAGTTAGGTGGTGGAAAAGCCACATAGGATGATTGAGAGAATCTAGGAGCAGATTGAGGAGATGATTGTGGAGCTCTGAAGTCATCAGTGATGTCAGTGAGCTTGTATGAGGTGCCTACTTAAGGACCTCACTCTTCTTCATTCTACAAGCAAGTAATGCAAGTATTCTGAGTTTGTGTCCACTCTTTGCTTTCCTTTCAGCTTTCCAACATGGTATCAGAGCCCTTTGATCCCCCTTGAGCCCATTTCTGTCACATCATCATCTTCTTCTTCATCTTCTTCTTCTCCATTTTCCTCTTTCTTCCCAAAATCTTTGAGGGCTTGGTTCTCCATCTACAAACGGCCATTGCCCAAACCCTCTGAGCTGGAAACTCCTCTAGTATGGGCGAACTTCCACCTGTAAGCAATTGAAGAAAAAACCTCTGTGGTGGCTGCCATTCTCCAAACAGCGAATTTCTTCTGTTGCTCAATACTCCCTGCCTGCTCCGCCATTGCCTGAGCCCTCTTAGGAGTAGATGGGCGACCTCAAGACGAAGATTTTGAGCCATTTTTCAGGTCATTTGGTTCAGTAACGAGGGAGAAATCGTCAAAACTCAGTTTCAGCCTGTAGCAACTCTCCCGGGCAAAAGTGCGCACCATTTCGTCCAACCTCTGTGCTGGACCTTCTCTAGTATATGAGCTTTCTTTTGCTTCAGAAAGCCCTCTTTTCCTTACTTTGAAGAGTGAGCTACAAGCCCTCCAAGTTCAGCTTTTCAGTTTTGACAGTTTTGGACAAGTTTTTGAAGATGATGCTACATAAAATGCTACTCTAGCATTTCTGGTTTTTTTGAAGTTTTCAATAACTTC
Source organism: Dipteris shenzhenensis (assembly GCF_047967505.1). Classification (NCBI taxonomy): domain Eukaryota; kingdom Viridiplantae; phylum Streptophyta; class Polypodiopsida; order Gleicheniales; family Dipteridaceae; genus Dipteris; species Dipteris shenzhenensis. The sequence continues at coordinate 53,040,378 of NC_141603.1, read as the reverse complement.
AGTACAAGTGTGGATTCAGTTTTGTTTTGACTTCAGTACAATAAAGAGCAATCTAAAGTGTTTTTCAGATTTCAAGAATTCAAAGCCATGGTAGAAAACCAGACAGGTAGAAAGATCAAGGTCATGAGATCATATAGAGGAGGTGAATACATGTCTTCAACATTCATGAACTTTTACAGAAGTCACGGCATACGAAGACAATTCACATGTGCAGATACTCCTTAGCAGAATGCAAGAGTTGAAAGGAAGGATGGGACTTTAGCGGACAGTGCTAGAGCAATGCTTAGTGAAAAGCATCTTCTGAATCAGTATTGGGCAGAAGCAATAGCTACAGCAAACTATTTGCTTAATTGGCTTCCTACCGAACCGATACAAGGTATGACTCCTTATGAAGCATTCACTGGACACAAGCCACACATTGGGCATCTCCGCATATTTGGTTGCATAGCATATGCCCACATACATGATGATCATCGTAGGAAACTGGATGCGAAGTCACGCAAATGCATCATGCTTGACTACAGTGAAGAAAGCAAAGCATACAAGTTATATGATCCCATCAACCGCAAAGTCATTATCTCTAGAGATGTAATCTTTGATGAGGAATCAGAATGGAAAACCTCACCTACACAGGAGATAGAAGCATCAACTTCACAGTCATCTACAGAACAGGTTAATGAAGAAGAGAAGGAATTGCCAGAAACACCCCAAGCAAAGCCACAGCAGCTCAGATGGTCTACTAGGGAAAGCAGACCTCCAGGCCAAGCAATTCAGGTTGAAACCACCAATTATGCTCTTATGACTACCATCATGGCTACAGAAGAGCGAGTGTACTTCGAAGACACAGTAGACAAGCCGGAATGGCAAACTGCTATGAATGAAGAAATGGATGCTTTGTATAAAAATAACACTTGGGAATTATGCAACCTTCCACCAGGAAAGAAGGCCATTAAACAAATGGGTATACAGAGTAAAGTACAATCCAGATGGCAATATTCAAAGATATAAAGCCAAACTAGTTGCAAAGGATTTGCACAGCAATATGGTCAGGACTATGATTAGACTTATGCTCCAGTAGCAAACATGGATTCCATACGGTTCTTGATATCACTAGCGATACTCAGCAGATGAAATGTGTACTAGCTCGATGTCAAGAATGCATTTCTCAGTGGTTATCTAGACGAGGAAGTCTACATGCAACAACCAGCACGTTATGTTGAACGAGGAAAGGAGAATAAGGTTTGCCATTTCAAGAAAAGTCTCTACGGCTTAAAGCAAGCACCTAGAAGTTGGTACAGCAGAATTAACAAGTATTTTGCTGATTTGGGATACATGAAATCCAATGCACATTATACTCTATACTACAAAGCTCAAGGGGAAGACATTACTATTGCACTTTTGTACGTAGATGATCTGATTGTGACAGGAAGCAAGGATAGCTTCATTAGAAAATTGAAACAAGACTTATCTGCAGAGTTCGACATGAAAGATCTTGGACTTATGCACTATTGTCTTGGAATTGAGTTCTGTAGAGATTCAGATAGCACATTCATGAGTCTCCTCAAGTATGTTGACAGTCTCCTCACTCCCATGGAACAAAGTTTGAAACTTACTAAAGATTCAAAAAAGCCTACAGTCAATGACAGATATTACAGGCAGCTCATTGGATCTCTTATATATCTGACAATCACACGGCCAGATATTTGTTATGGAGTAAGCTCACTAGCACAGTTTTTTGCAAATCCAAAACAGTCTCATTGAAATGCAGCTAAAAGAGTCATCAGATACATCAGAGGTACAAGACAGTTTGGGATAGAATACAGAGGAAGTCATCCACGATTGCATGGATACTGTGATAGTGACTATGCCGGAGATCATGAGAGCAGGAGATCAACACAGGGATATGCATTTTTCCTTGGTCAAGGTGCTATATCATGGTTGTCAAACAAACAGCCAACTATTTCTTTGTCTTCGACTAAAGTAGAATATAGAGCCCTCACTACAGGTGCATGTGAGGCTATATGGCTCAGAAGACTATTGTCAGAAACAGATTACTTTGATGAGTCAAAGCCAACAACAATATATTGTGATAATCAATCGGCTCAAGCATTGGCCAAGAATCTAGTATATCACTCCAGGACAAAGCACATTGATGTCAGAGAGCACTTCATCAGAGAAAGAGTGTTACTTGGTGACATCACACTGCAGCATTGTGATAGCAAAGAGAATGTTGCAGACATCTTTACCAAACCACTCGGTAAAGAGCTATTCGAGAAACACGGACTAGCTCTTGGTTTGACGCAGAGGAAGGACATTCCCATTAAAGGGGTGCGATGGAATGTAATGCTCAGTCCTTCGATTCCCCAAAATCATCATCTTGAGGGAAGGTCTACTTCATGATGGTGATCTTGAGGGAAGGTGTTGAGAGTTCACGCTCAACATCATGTGATCATGTGTACATAGCACCATCATGTGATCAAATGTGCATAGCACTAACCTTATAGAGTGCTATAAAGGAAAGGGTTAGATCCCCTAACCCTAACCCTACCCCTAAATGGGTTTGTATATATTCTATTTTTTCAACTAAATCTAGTGTACAGTTAGTTATTTGTGGTGTGCTCGCTAGCTGTGCCCTCTCTCCTCATCTCCACCCTTCTCCTCTCCCCTTTTCATATTTTGTCAGCCTTGCAAGCTATCACGGGTATGAATGTTGAAGATATTCAAACCTCCATGCATCCTGGGCATGATTGCATTGATGTTTCATCAGCACTTATGAATATTTCCTATAGTTGACCTAATCATATGGCACAATGTTTGTTCTAGTGAAAGGCTATTTCTTGTGCTTAGATATATTTGGTAAAGAAAGGCCAGCAACATAGAATTGGGAGGACACAACTAACATATTGAGGACAAGATTTGACTGCACTTGGAGCTCATGGATGAAACATGTTGATGTCGGTTTTGGCATATCTGATGCTATGCCCACGGCTGTAACACTGCCAAAGTGGAAGTGGGCAATGATAGTTTGGAGCAGATGTCATTCTTTCTGTGAAGGTATAAGGCACCTGTATGGTGGGTTTCTAAAGACACATTATTTGATGACTACTTGTTGTAGGTGAGATCCTTGTTTCGGTGGTTGTAAAGGATGGACTATTGATTGCTATGAGTAGTGGAGTATTGACTGTATAAGTTGTGGAGTGCTTTTTTATGGCACTAGGCTATGAAGAGCTAGAAGTAGAATGATTGTCTCATTGGAATTTTGGGGTTTACATTTTTATTTAAGCTCTCAGCGAAAGACAAAGGTAATGTAGGTGGTTGTTACATATTCATTTAGAAAATGAGAAGTCAGGCACAAATGATGTAACATATAGATATGTGTGTGTGTGTGTTTAGATATATATATATAGGCATCTAACTCCTTATGGTTTGCGGAAGAAACAATGTCAATGGAAAGTAAATCAGGCAGAGCAGCATGATAGGGCACTACCCACTTATATATGCTCAAAAACTTAAAAGATATGTTACCTGTAAGACTCTGTGTGCTGATGCAGTGAAGCAAGATTATCTCAGATCCTTGTCCAGCCATGGATGGCTCGTCCGAAACTCTAAGGCTCTCCAATATACTAACATGGAAGAAAGATTGCCTTCTCCTGCTGGAAGAATTTAAGTCTCTGCTCTTCCCAGTTTGTCTAGTGGGTCACGCTGCACCATTGATTATACTGCTTTCTTGTCTTCATGGCCACATTTTCCTAACAGCAACCTGCTCAGATTTCTTTCCCTGAGCAAAGCTCAAAAGAAATAAATAATGGCTTTTCCCTCGTTCACTGGAGTAGTGATGGCTCTGATTGGAGCTGTCAAATAAGACATGCACGTTGCTCTGTTATTGGAATGCAGCAATTCATGTATTTGGATCAAGGAGGATCATGCTCCACTGTGCCATCTGTGCACAATAGAGTTGATGGTTTCAAAACTAACGAACAGGTTTTGGTAATCTCTCAGCTCCAGAAGACTACTGTTGACTTTGACAAAATCTTATCACTTGACCTATAGTTTTCATCATCTATAGCTTAGGTAATTTGTCATCATCCATGTTTGAAACACTTTGCACAATCTTGATTGTGTGCTTCAATCAATTATTTTCTCAATTGAACCAACAAATTGTCTTATTAGGATTGCCAGTTAATAGAAAATAAAATGAGAAATTTAGGTTTTCTATGATTTAAACTATTCCTTGATGATTTGCAGATTCAAACAAGACTGATGTATCTCCAGTAGCAATCAACAGCCCATTAAAAGGAGGCGTGTATTCCAATGAGAGTGTTCCAGTTGTTAAGGTGCCTCTTGGTAACTTACGTCTTAGCTGCTAGGGCCATCATCATAAAAAACCATTACTTAATGTGTAACAATTTGCTTCATCTCTTTAAAATTTAGCATTTGTCCAATGAGTTTTTCAAAATTTATTGAGTGTTTAACTTGTATCTTGTAGTTAACTTCTGTGAGATCTAGTGCTCGACTAAAAAATGTGAGTGGTCAACCTGCCATAGCTTTTGTAGCCAATATTTCTTCACCCTAGGGTGCCCATGCGTGTCAGCCTTGGAATTAATTTATATTATTTTGGTTTGCAGATCACAGTGTATGGGCTTATACAAATGTACGAGAAATGTGCCACACGTATATGGAATTCACAAGTTCAGCGCCTTGGGGCATCGTTCCAGAGTATCATGCCAGACAATTATTCTCATGAGGTATGATTTCCTCTTTTTCCCATGACATTTCAACTTTCAATGTCCTCTCTTGAAAAATATATTGTGAAATGTTACAATGCAGCTTGAATATACTAGAGAAGAACATTTTAGACATCGAGTTGTCTTCGTTTTTTGGATGCTATTTTGTTTGTGTTGCATGCTCCTGAGGAAAAACTACTTTTTTTTGTAGCATAAATAAATAAATATAAATGTATGCACGTGTGTGGGTGTGGGTGTAATTATAGGCTGATTTGTTTTCAAAATTGTGAAACCATGGTTAAATAATACAATTGCATTGACATTCTAATTTTGAGAAGAAGATTCCTATATTCCAAACTTTCCCCAACTTCACTTGAGAAGTATATACAAAGGATTTGGCCTTGATTTGGGAAAATGAATGTGCAAAGGAATGAAACCAAAAAAAGTGATTATGCAACCTGATTAGAAGGATAAATGCACATGGTAGGTCCTGAGTACTCCATCTTCTTAGATGTACCTCTAGTTTCAGTCTGGTTGATCTACCGATCAAAACTCCTAATTATCTAAAAATACAGAAAACCTAAAGTAATAAATAATTACCTTTATTCTGGGGTGTTACAAGATGTGTCCTTGTCCAGTCTATTTTGCTTTTACATTTTTGGAGAGTGGGCTTAGGTCCCAAGTCCAAAGGCTATAGTCAGTGGTGGCTTCTCTTATGTGAAGAAGTTTGCGATCTTGTTGGGGACAATGTCTGGCTGTAGATCTCATGAGTTTGGGTCAAAGTCTCACGATGTCTGCCATAAAAAGAACAGGGCAATTCTAGTGTGGATGGATAATTATCTAACTTATGTTTTGACGCCTATAATCAAACAAACAATGGTATCACTCCCAGATCTTACAATACCTAGACAGATACCTTTTTCAGAGTTTGGAGAGGATCTCCGTTCTTCTCTGAGTCTTCTTCAGGGTTGAGGTGACATTTTCAGCCTCCACCTTGGATTTTTGTGAGCTCCTTTTGAGCTGTTTTTCCTCTCATGCATGACATGATGTACTCCCACATTTGAGCTTGCTCTTGCTGCTTTCATTCATACTTAGTGAAGTAATCTTTTTTAAAATAAAATAAAATCTGCTATAGTACTTTCTGGAAAGGTCAGCATCAGGGAGAGAGAAATGGAGGTGCTATGGCTCCCTAATCACTGCATCAGCTAAGCAAGTGGGGGTATTCTCCACAATAGTCGATGGTTGCCAAAGAAGATTCATTGTTAGAAAGACCCCTCCAATTGATATAGTACTCCACACATGTTTTGTTTCTGAGTACAAGGTCCGTGAAACCCATAATTCATTCTGGAATGTACTGAATATGCCCTTCCTCGTCCATGGGAGGCAATACCTCAAAGAGATTGTACCATAGATTCTGAATACTTCTTCAAAAGAGAAACATGGAAGAGATGTGGATAAGGACCATAGTACCTGTGGGCAAGTTTGGTATTAGCACTCCCTTCCAATGAAGCATTGCATTACAAGCTTTGTGAGGCATAAGGAATACATAATCTCCCTCTAGTATAGTTCCTTGTGGTTCTGATCTGCATACCTAGGCTTGAGCTTTGGCCATGTTACCTTTGCATTGCTGTAAAAGAGCATTCATGTGATCCAAGTTATCACTAACTTGTTGGTTAGTCGATGCTTTATTGACAATTGTAGAGGGGACATGTACTTTACAACCATACATAACTTCGAAAGGGGTTATTCATACATCCACCAATCATTGGGAAAAGTGGCTCAGGATGAGCTTAACAAAACATCCAGCATATGCTGGGATAAACCAGGTCTAAGTCTTCCTGCCAAAATTGGCCTCTCAATAGTGTGTATGTGCTGCCTGTAGTGGAGGCTTGAGCAAGCAAACAGTGAGGGGAGGGGGGGTTTATATAGCCCCAGTCCAGGACCAAAACAACCGACTAGGGGGGCTGACTTTGCCCCTTGCTGCACTGGCCTCTGGTCCGCCTTCTAGCAGACTGCTGGGTCTGCTATTTGGGCCGACCTGTCTGGGTTTGCCTGGCCTATAAAAGGCCCATGTGCTGGACACATGAGCTGCTGCTGCCAAGCCTATATTCAATGTTCAGCCCTGCAGGCCCCTCTGCCTGTGATCAGATCGCGCAAGATGCTGCTGGTCGTTGCCCTCTTAATGCCGGGTATGTTCTGAGTATCCCTCCCCAACCCCCTCTCATCCATTGGACCCTTGTCACCTCAAATCGGGGGCTCATAGGTGGGGACAATGATTTCTAACAGCCCCTCTCAATGACACAGTTGTGGGCCAACCCACATGCGTAGAATGAGGTGCTCCAACTTGTAGAGATATATACAGTGATATGGTGGTGCAGGATAGACTAGGACTACATCTATTTTAGAGTTTTTGTGTGCTCTAGTACTTGGACTATATATACCAAGTACTTGTACTTCATTTGGTTGAACATTTCAATTGGAGTTCACTTGTGTTCATTTCTTGTTCTCTTGTGTTCACAACTCTTCTCCATTCTTGCTCCTACATATGGTATCATAGCTAGTCCTTCCAACCTTGTCACTTGCTTCCCCGTTCTCCCGCATGCTCCTTTTGCACTTCTGTCGCGGAGAAGTAGTTCTTGCTGGTCGACTTCTCTTTTGGCTGTCCTGAGCTCCCACGAGCTTCGCGTGATCTTGAGCTTCAGTTTTGTTGTGAGATTTTGCACCAGAAAGCACTCCTCAGCTGAGCGACTTCGTTTTGCATCGCGTGCATAGTTTTTTCAGGCAATTCTGAATATCAAAAGTTCTATAGCTGCGTCGGGCAACCCGGAGGAGTTTTGAGCAGTCATATTGAAGTTTTATCCCCCTTTTGGAGCTGTTTGTGCTCTCAGAATTTCGTTCTGAGCAATAGACTAGAAGATCCAGCAATATCATTTACGTTTTGCTGATTTTTGACTGATTTCCATATACAGACATTGCTGCCCATTGTCTCTCTAGCTCGCCATTCACATCTCCAACTCCGGATTCAGCCTGGTGGTTCGAGTTTTGCTCCTTAAGATCCTTGCTTCAGCCTCTCCCAGTTGGTTCTTACAGCATTGATTGGCCTGACTTCTTTGGTATATCACGAGATCTTTACCCCTGTATGGTCTTCCCTTATCCTATTTACACACACTATTCTAGTTGTGCTTATATATATATATGTATGTATGTATGTATATGTATATATATATATATTCACTATTCTAGCTGTGCTTATATATATATATATATATATATATATATATATATATATGTATGTATGTATATGTATATGTATGTATGTATATGTATGTATGTACACATACATACATATACATATACATATACATATATATATATATATACACATATATATATATATATACATATATATATATATATCATACATACATACATACACATACATACATATACATATACATACATACATACATACACATACATACATATACATATACATACATACATATATATATATATATATATATATATATATATATATATATATATATATATATATATATATATATATGTATAGTATATGTATATGTATAT